>NW_023638731.1:0-12725 GCF_015228065.2 Penaeus monodon
ATAAAAAAAAAAAAATTAAAAATAAAATAATAAATTTAATAACAATATTATAACAATTAGTATTATTTTAATTATCTTTTTATTATATTATTGTTTATACACTTATAATATATTTTTTGGCAATAATACTAATAATTAAAGTAAAATAAAATAATAATAATAAAAATAATAATAATAATAATAAATAATTTAAAAATAAAATAAATAATAAAATAATAATAATAATAATAATAATAATAATAATATGATAATGATAATAATAATTATATTAGTAATAATAGTAATAATCATCAAATGTTTTTTCCAAAATTCTCTTTAAAACTCACTTTTAATCATCATTATTGTCATGATTAAAAGAATTCTGGTAATTATTTTCATTATTACCCTAAAAATTGCCAGAATCATCAAATGAATGAAAAAAAAAACGTCATTTTGGAGTCTACTCTCAAAAGGCTATATTTCGCTAGATTTTGCCGCTTTTTCGACTTTTGGGATTTTTTTTCTTTTACCTTTTTTTATTATATATGGAAATAATTCCTTTTATTATAATCATTATTATCATGATTATCATCATTATTATCGTTATCATCATCATTATCATCATTATCATCATTATCATCATTATCATCATTATTACAATTATTATCGTCATTATTTCAATAATTATCATTATTATCGCAATTATTGCAGTTATAATATATATTTTTACATCTATACTAATAATAACTACAATAATAATAGTAATAACAATAATAATAACAATAATAACGTCTTTATACATTATTTATATCATTATTTTAATTTAAAATCGTTATAACTGTAATTATTACTGTTATAAAATTATTTTTACAATTATACTACCAGTAAAAAATATAATAATGATAAAATAACAATAATAATATAATAACAATATTATAACAATTAGTATTATTATAATTATATTTTTATTATTATTTTTGTTATTATTATAGTTATAATATATTTTTTGGCAATAATATTAATAATTAAAAAATTAAAAATAATAATAATATAATAATAATAATAATATAATAATAATTTAAAAAAAATAATAATAATAATAATAATGATAAACAATAATGATAATAATAATAATAGTAATAATCATCAAATGTTATCCAAATTCTCTTTATTTCACTTTTATCATCATTATTGTCATGATAAATAGAATTCTAGTAATTATTATCATTATTACCCTAATAATTGCCAGAATCATCAAATGAATGGAAAAAACGTCATATTGGAGTATACTCTCAAAAGGCTATATGTCGCTAGATTTTGCAGCTTTTTTGACTTTTGAGATTTTTTTTCTTTTACCTTTTTTTTATTATATATGGACACAATTCCTATTATTATCATCATTATTATCATGATTATCATTATTATTATCGTTATCATCATCATTATCATCTTTATCATCATCATTATCATCATTATCATCATCATTATCATCATTATTGCAATTATTATCATCATTATTGCAATTATTATCATTATTATTGCAATTATTTCAGTTATAATATATATTTTTACATCTATACTAATAACAACTACAATAATAATAGTAATAACAATAATAATAACAATAATAACGTCTTTATAATCATTATTTATATCATAATTTTAATTAATATCGTTATTACTGTTATAATAATTATTTTTAGAATTATACAACCATTAAAAATAATAATAATGATAATAATAACAATAATAATATTAATAACAATATTATAACAATTATTATTATTATAATTATACTTATTATTATTATTATTGTTATTATTACAGTTATAATATATTTTTTGGCAATAATACTAATAATTAAAGTAATAATAATAATAATAATAATAATAAAATAATAATAATAATAATAATAATAATAATAATAATAATAATAATAATAATAATAATAATGATAATAGTAATCAATGTAATAATCATCAAATGTTATCCAAATTCTCTTTATTCTCACTTTTATCATCATTATTGTCATGATTAATAGAATTCTGGTAATTATTATCATTATTACCCTAATAAATGACAGAATCATCAAATGAATTGAAAAAACGTAATTTTGGAGTCTACTCTGAAAAGAGAATTTCGCTAGATTTTGCCGCTTTTTCGATTTTTGGGATTTTTTTTCTTTTACCTTTTTTTTATTATATATGGACACAATTCCTGTTATTATCATCATTATTATCATGATTATCATCATTATTATCGTTATCATCATCATTATCATCATTATCATCATTATAATCATCATCATCATCATTATTGCAATTATTATCATCATAATTGCAATTATTATCATTATTATTGCAATTATTGCAGTTATAATATATATTTTTACATCTATACTAATAACAAGTACAATAATGATAGTAATAACAATAATAATAACAATAATAACGTCTTTATAATCATTATTTATATCATTATTTTAATTAATATCGTTATTACTGTAATTATTACTGTTATAATAATTATTTTTACAATTATACTACCAGTAAAAATAATAATAATGATAATAATAACAATAATAATATTAATAACAATATTATAACAATTAGTATTATTATAATTATACTAATTATTATTATTATTATTATTATTACAGTCAAATATATTTTTTGGCAATATAGTAATAATTAAAGTAAATAATAATAATAATAATAATAATAATAATAATAATAATAATAATAATAATAATAATAATAATAATAATAATAATAATAATCGTAAAAATCATCAAATGTTATCCAAATTCTCTTTATTCTCACTTTTATCATCATTATTGTCATGATTAATAGAATTCTGGTTATTATTATCATTATTACCCTAATAATTGCCAGAATCATGAAATGAATGGAAAAAAACGTCATTTTGGAGTTTACTCTCAAAAGGCTATATTTCACTAGATTTTGCAGCTTTTTCGACTTGTGGGATTTTTTTTCTTTTACCTTTTTTTTATTATATATGGACACAATTCCTGTTATTATCATCATTATTATCGTTATCCTCCTCATTATCATCATTATCATCATTATCATCAATCATTATCATCATTATCATCAATCATTATCATCATTATTGCAATTATTATCATCATTATTGCAATTATTATCATTATTATTGCAATTATTGCAGTTATAATATATATTTTTACATCTATACTAATAACAACTACAATAATAATAGTAATAACAATAATAATAACAATAATAATGTCTTTATAATCATTATTTATATCATTATTTTAATTAATATCGTTTTTTACTGTAAATTTTTACTGTTATAATAATTTTTTTTACAATTATACTACCCGTAAAATAATAATAATGATAATAATAACAATAACAATATTAATAACAATATTATAACAAAATTTTTATTATTATAATATAATTATTATTATTATTATTGTTATTTTTTACAGTTAATTTAAAATATTTTTTTGGGGGCAATAATACTAATAATAAAATAAAATAAAATAATAATAATAATAATAATAATAATAATAATAATAATAATAATAATAATCATAATAATAATAATAATAATGATAATAGTAATATAGTAATAATCATCAAATGTTATCCAAATTCTCTTTATTCTCCCTTTTTATCATCATTATTGTCATGATTAAAGAATTCTGGGAATTTTTATCATTATTTTCCAGAATTATCCAAAGAATGGAAAAAAACGTATTTGGAGTCTACTCTCAAAAGGCTATATTTCGCTAGATTTGCCGCTTTTTCGACTTTTGGGGTTTTTTTTCTTTACCTTTTTTTATATTGGACACCAATTTCCCGTTATTATCATCATTATTATCATGATTATCATCATTACTATCGTTATCATCATCATTATCATCATCATTATCATCATTATTGCAATTATTATCATCATTATTGCAATATTTATCATTATTATTGCAATTATTGCAGTTATAATAATTATCTTTACAATTATACTACCAGTAAAATAATAATAATGATAACAATAACAACAATAATATTAATAACAATATTATAACAATTAGTATTATAATTATACTTATTATTATTATTATTGTTGTATTTTTTACAGTTATAATATATTTTTGGGCAATAATAATAATAATTAAAGTAATAATAATAATAATAATAAAAAATAATAATAATAATAATAATAATAATAAAGATAATAGTAATAATTTGTAATAATCATCAAATGTTATCCAAATTCTCTTTAATCTCACTTTTATCACCATTATTGTCATGATTAATAGAATTCTGGTAATTATTATAATTATTACCCAATAATTGCCAGAATCATCAAATGAATGGAAAAAACGTCATTTTGGAGTTTACTCTCAAAAGGCTATATTTTGCTAGATTTTAACGCTTTTTCGACTTTTGGGATTTTTTTTTCTTTTACATTTTTTTTATTAATATGGACACAATTCCCGTTATTAAACATCATTATTATCATGATATCTCATTATTATCGTTATCATCATCATTATCATCTTATCTCATCATTATCATCATTATTGCATTTATTATCATCATTATTTGCAATTATTATCATTATTATTGCAATTATTGCAGTTATAATATAATATTTTTTCATCTATCAAATAACAACTACAAAATATAGTAATAACAAAATAATAACAATAATAACGTCTTATAATCATTATTTATATCATTTTTTAATTTAAAATCGTTTTTACTGTAATTATTACTGTTATAATAATTATTTTTACAATTATATACCCCGTAAAAAAATAATAATGATAATAATAACAATAATAATATTAAATAACAATATTATAACAATTAGTTATTATTATAATTATACTATATTATTATTATTTTTATTATTACAGTTATAATATATTTTTTGGCAATAATAATAATAAATTTAAAGTTAATAATTTAAAAATATAATATAATAATAATAATAAAATAATAATAATAATAATAAATAATAAAAAATAATAATAATAATAATAATAATAATAACGATAAAAATAATGATAATAATAATAGTAAAATCATCAAATGTTATCCAAATTCTCTTTTTTCTCACTTTTATCATCATTATTGTCATGATTAAATAGAATTCTGGTAATATTATCATTATTACCCTAATAATTGCCAGAATATCATGAATGGAAAAAAAAGTCATTTTGGAGTCTACTCTCAAAAAGGCTATATTTCGCTAGATTTTGCCGCTTTTCGACTTTTGGGATTTTTTTTCTTTTACCTTTTTTATTATATATGGACATAATTCCTGTTATTATCATCAAATTTTTATCATTTATTTATCATCATTATTATCGTTATCATCATCATTATCATCATTAATGCAATTTTTATCATCATTATTACAATTATTATCAATTATTATTGCAATTATTGCAGTTATAATATACATTTTTACATCTATACTAATAACAACTACAATAATAATAGTAATAACAATAATATTAACAATAATTACGTCTTTATAATCCCTTTGTTATATCATTATTTTAATTAATATGAATAATAGAATTTTGGTAATATTATATTTTTACCCTAATAATTGCCAGAATCATCAAATGAATGGAAAAAACGTCATTTTTGGGGTCTACTCTCAAAAGGCTATATTTCGCTATATTTTGCCGCTTTCCCGACTTTTGGGATTTTTTTTCTTTTACGGTTTTTTTTATTATATATGGACACAATTCCTGTTTATTATCATAATTATTATCATGATTATCATCATTATAATCGTTATCATCATCATTATCATCATTTTCATCATCATAATCCATCATTTTTGCAATATTATCATCATTTTTGCAATTTTTATCATCATTATTGCAATTATATCATTATTATTGCAATTATGCAGTTATAATATATATTTTTACATCTATACTTATAACAACTACAATAATAATGTAATAACAATAATAATAACAATAATAACGTCTTATAATCATTATATATATTATTATTTAATTAATATCGTTATTACGTAATTATTACTGTTATAATAATTATTTTACATTTATACTAGCAGTAAAAAAAAATAATAATGATAATAATAACAAAAATAATATTAATAACAAATTTAAACAATTAGTATTATTATATTTATACTTTTTTTTTTTTTGTTATTTTTACAGTTATTATATATTTTTTGGCAATAATACTAATAATTAAAGTAATAATAATAATAATAATAATAATAAATAATAATTAATAATAATAATATAATAATAATAATAATAATAATAATAATTATAATAATAATGATAATAGAATAATAGTAATAATCTTCAAATGTTATCCAAAATGTCTTTTATCTCACTTTATCACAATTATTGTTCATGATGACTAGAAGTCTGGTAATTATATCATTATTACCCTTATAATTGCCAGAACAGAAAATTAATGGAAAAAACGTCATTTTGGAGTCTACTCTCCAAAAGGCTATATATCGCTAGATTTTGCCGCTTTTTCGACTTTGGGGATATTTTCTTTTACCTTTTTTTTAATTATATATGGACACAATTCCTGTTATATCATCATATTATCATGGAATTATCTCATTATTATCGTATCATCACATTATCATCATTATTCATCATTAATCGGTCATCATTATCATCATGTATTGCAAGTATATCCATCATATCGCAATTTTATCATTATTATATCAATTATGGCAGGTATAATATATATTTTACATATATAATTATGTAAAAAACTACAATAATATATAGTAATAAAATATAAAACAATAATAACGTCTTTATAAATCCATTAGTAATCATTATTTTTAATAATATCGTATTACTGTAATATTACTGGTATAATAATTATGTTACAATTATACTACAGTAAAAAATATAATGATAATAATAACAATAAATAATATAACAACAATATTATAAACAATTGTATATTATAATATACATTATTCTTTATTATGTTATTATTACAGGTATGATATATTTTGGGCAATAATATTAATAATTAAAGTAAAATAATAATAAATAATATAATAATAATAAGAATAATAATAATAATAATATATAATAATAATCATTAATAATAATAAAAAATAACATGATAATAATAATAATAAAATAACATCAAAGTTATCCAAATTCTCTTTATATCACTTTTATCATCATGTATTGTCATGATATAGAATCTGGTTAATTATCATCATTATTACCATAATAATTGCCAGAACATCAAATGAATGGAAAAAACGCATTTGGAGTTACTCTCAAAAAACGCTATATTTCGCTAGATTTTGACGCTTTTCGACTTTTGGGATTTTTTTTCTTTTACCTTTTTTATTAATAGATGGAACACATTTCTGTTATCATCATCATATATATCATTTAATCATATATGGTTCTCATCAGCATTATCATAATTACATCATTATCTCATATTCATCATCATTATTTCATATTGCAATTATTATTCATCATTATTGAAATTATTATCATTATTATTGCAATATGATGTTATTAATATATCTTTTTACATCTATAATAATAACAACTACAATAATATTTGTAATAACGACGAAAAATAACAATAAAACGTCTTTATATCATTAGTATATTATATTTGAATTAATAATCGTTATTACGTAATTATTCCAGTTATACTAATTACTTTACAATTATGCTCCAGTAAAACAATAATAATGCTAATAATAAACAATAATAATATTAATAACTAATAGTATAACAATTATTAGATTATAAGATACTTATTATTATTATATATTATTACACAGTTATAATATATTTGTTTGGGGGGGAGGGGGGGGGGCATAATACTAATAATTAAGTACTAATAATAAAAATAATAATAATAATAATAACAATAATAATAAATAATATAGATACTAATAATAAGAGTAATGATAAAATAAAATAATAATGATAATAAATGAATAGTAATAAATGTAATAATTTCAAATGTTATCGACATTCTCTTTATTCCAATTTATCTTCATTTGTCATGAATAGAATTCTGGATAATTAATATCATATTACTCTAATAATTGCCAGAATCATCAATTGATGGAAAAAACGTCATTTGGAGTCTACTCTCAAAAGGGCTTATTCGCAGATTTTTGCGCTTTTTCGACTTTGGCTTTTTTCTTTTACCTTTTTTTATTCTATATGGAACAACAATTCCTGATATATCATCATTATATCAATGATTATCTATATATGATCGTTATCATCATCATTATCATCATTATCATCACATATCTCATTATTGCAATTATTATAATCAAATATTGTATGATTATCATGATATTGCAAGTATGCAGTTAGAATATATATTTTTACATCTATAACAACAACAACTACAATAATAATAGTAATAACAATAATAATAACAATACTACGTTCTTATAATCATTGTTATATTCATTATTTGATTAATATCATATATTAATTATTTATGTTAGAAATAATTGTTTTTACATTATTTACAGTAAAAAATAATAATAATGATAATAATAACAATAATAAGCATTAATAACAATATTATAACAATTAGTATTAATATACTAGACCTATTATTATTATTTTTATTGGTTATTATTCAGTTATAATATTTATTTTTTGGCCAATAATACTATAATTAAAGTAATAATAATAATAATAATAATAATAATAATATAAAATAAAAAATGATGATAATAAAATAATAATATAATAATAATAATAATATAATATAATAAATAATAATAATAATATAATAAATGAGAATAAAATGATAATAGTAATAATAGTAATAATCATCAACTGTTATCCAAAATTCTCTTTGATTCTTACTTTTATAATCATTATTGTCATTATTCGGTATTATTATCATTTATTAACCTAATAATTGCCAGAACAACAATGAATGGAAAAAACGTCATTGTGGAGTCTAACTTCAAAAGGCTTATTTCGCTAGATTTTGCACACTTTTCGACTTTTGGGATTTTTTGCTTGTTACCTTTTTTATATATTATGGACACAATTCCCTGCTATTAACGCATCATTATTATCATGGATTATCATCATTATTATCGTTTATCATCATCATTACATCATTATCATCATACCATATCATTATTCATTATTAATGGATTATATCAATATTATTGGCCAATTATTGCAGTTATGAATATATATTTTTACATCTATACTAATAAAAACTACAATATAATGTAATAACAATACTAGAACAATAATAACGTCTTTATATCATTATTTATATCATATTTTAATTAATATCTTTAGTACTGTAATAATTACTGTTATAAAATTATTTTACAATTATCTACAGTAAACAATATAATAAAACGATAATAATAACAAAATAATATAATCACAAATTATAACAATTAGTATTTATTTATGAATACTTATTATTATTGTGTATTGTTATTATACAGTTAAATATATTTTTGGCGGTAATACTAATAATTAAAGTCAAAGTAACGTAATAATAATAATAATATAATAATAATAATAAATAAAAAAAAAAAAAAAAAAAAAAATAATAATAAATATAATAATAATAATAATAATAATGAATAATAATGATAATATTAATAATAGTATATATAAATGTTATTCAAATTCTCTTTATTCTCACTTTTATCATCATTATACCAAGATTATAGAATTTGGGAATTATTATCAGTATTACCCTAATAATGCCAGAAATCATCAATGTAATGGAAAAACGTCATTTGGAGTTTACTCTCAAAGGCATATACGCTAGATGGCTACCGCTTTTGCAGAATTTTAGGATTTTTTTCTTTTACCTTTTTTTTAAGATATATGGACCAATCCTGGATTATCATCTTATATCATATATCATCATTATTATCGTTCTCCATCCTAATTATCATATTTATCAGCATATCATAATTCATTATCCTTCATTATTGCCATTAATTATTCATCATTATTGAAATGATGACATATTATGCAAATTTGCATTAAACTATATATGTTTACATCCTATACTAATAACAACTACAATAATAATATAATAACAATAATAATAACAATAATAAACTCGCTATAATCATATTTATATCATTATTTTAATATATCGTTATTATGTAATTTTACTGTTATATAATTCTTTTAGGATTATACTATCAGTAAACATAATAATAATGGTAATAATAAAAATAATAATAGTAATAACAATTTTAAAAATAGTATTATATAATTATATATTATTATTATTTTGGCATATTACCAGTTATTAATATATTTTTTGGCAATAATACTATTACTAAAGTACTAATAATAATGAAAAATAATAATAATAATAATAATAATAATAATAATACTAATAAATAATAATAATAATAATAATAATAATAATATAATGCTATAGGTAATAATAGTAATTAATATCAACTGTGCCCATTCCTCTATATTCTCACTTTTATTCATTATTGTTATGATTAATAGATTCTGGTTATTATTATCATCATTACCCAGAATAATTGCCAAGAATTCATCAAATGATGGAAAAACACGTCATTTTGGAATTACTCTCATAAGGCTATATTTCGATAGATTTGCGCTTTTTTTCGACTTCTGTGATTTTTTTTCTTTACCTTTTTTATTATATATGGACACAATTCCTGGTATTAACATCATTATAATCATGATTATAATCCATATTTATCGTTATCATCATCAATTATCATCATTATCATCAATTATCATCATCATATATCATTATTGGGGCCCAATTATTATCACATTATGCAATTATATCAGTATCTTGCAATTATGCATGTTATAATATATATTTTTCATTATTACAATAACAACTACACTAATAATTGTAATAACAAAATAATAACAAATAAACGTCTTATAATCATTATTACCAATAATTATTTTAATTAATATCGTTATTACTGTAATTTTTACGTATAATAATGGATTTTACGTAGGAATATATACTACCAGTAAAATAATAAAATGATAATAATAACAATAATAATATTAATAAAATATTATAACAATTCGTATTATTATATTATAGGTATTATTATATTCGTCATATTACAGTATAATCTATTTTTGGGCAATAATACTAAAGAATTAAAAGTAATAATCAATATAATGATAATAATAAATAATAATAATAATGATTAATAATAATAATAATAATAAATAAAATAATAATAATACTAATAATAATATATAATAATAATAATAATGCTAATAGTAATGATAGTAGTTAAAATAGTAATATTCATCAAATGTTATCCAATTCTCTAATTCTCACGTTTATCATAATTATTGGCATGATTAGAGAATTCTGGTAATTATACATTATTACCCTAATAAATTGCAGAATCATCAAATGAATGGAAAAAAAGTCATTTTGGAGTTACTCTCAAAAGGCTATATTCGACTAGATTTTGCCGCTTTTCGATTTTGGTATTTTTTCTTTTACCTTTTTTTTTTATATATATGGACACAATCCTGTTCATTATCATCATTATTACAGATTATCAACATTATTATCGTTATCATCATCATTATAATCATTATCATCATCATTATCATCATTATTGCAATTATTATCATTATTATTGCAATTATTGCAGTTATAATATATATTTTTACATCTATACTAATAACAACTACAATAATAATAGTAATAATAATAATAATAACAATAATAACGTCTATATAATCATTATTTATATCATTATTTTAATTAATATCGTTATTACTGTAATTATTAATGTTATAAAAATTATTTTTACAATTATACTACCAGTAAAAATAATAATAATTATAATAATAACAATAATAATATTAATAACAATAATAATAATAATAATAATAGTAATAATCATCAAATGTTATCCAAATTCTCTTTATTCTCACTTTTATCATCATTATTGTCATGATTAAATGAATTCTTGTAATTATTATCATTATTACACTAATGATTGCTAGAATCATCAAATGAATGGAAAAAACGTCATTTTGGAGTCTACTCTCAAAAGGCTATATTTCGCTATATTTTGCCGCTTTTTCGACTTTTGGGATTTTTTTTCTTTTACCTTTTTTTTATTATATATGGACACAATTCCTGTTATTATCATCATTATCATCATGATTATCATCATTATTATCGTTATCATCATCATTATCATCATTATCATCATTATCATCATCATTATCATTATTATTGCAATTATTATCATCATTATTGCAATTATTATCATTATTATTGCAATTATTGCAGATATAATATATATTTTTACATCTATTACTAATAACAACTACAATAATAATAGTAATAACAATAATAATAACAATAATAACGTCCTATATCATATTATTATATCATATTTTAATTAATATCGTTATTACTGTAAATTTTACTCTTATAATAATTATTTTTACAATTCATAATAACAGTAAAAATAATAATAATGATAATAATAACAATAATAATATTAATAACAATATTATAACAATTAGTATTATTATTATTATTATTATTATTATTATTATTATTATTATCACCGTTATAATACATTTTTTGGGAATAATACTAATAATAAAGTAATAATAAAATAATAATAATATAATAATAATATAATATAATAATAATTAAATAATAATAATAGATAAT
>NW_023638732.1:5000-12725 GCF_015228065.2 Penaeus monodon
TATCGGGGCTGTGTTGGTGGGGGCGGCAGAGGGGGCTGCACCCGGAGTGACCCCCAGGTTAACCTCAGGCGTGCCTCTCCGGGTAGGCGCTTGGAAACCCCGGTCCTTGCGGCAGGATGAGGGGGGTTTTACCTCTGCTTCCGGGGAATTTGGGAAGGGGGACTGGGTTTTTAGGTGGCTGCCCTCCCCGAGGTAAAACCTGGTACGGCACATCAGTGTGGGGGTTACACCTACTAACTGGTCGGGCCGCAGCGATGGTACCCCTCCGGGTGTACCCCCTACCCCCATCTCCAGTCGCCCCTTCGCCTCGGTAGTCGGGTGACACCGGTTTTTGATGAGCGTATCATGGCATTGGACTGAAGCAGCTTTTGGGCTTCATGTCTCTTTTCGTTACGTCCTACCGATGTACAAAAAAACCGTGTAAAAAGAGGCTTCTACCCAAACCACATTGTGGCAGACGATTCCCCCCCCGCGAGACTTTTCGCATTGTTCTGGGCGATTAAATGCGGTTCCCCGGCTGTGCCCAAGCTGGCTACGAATTCTTGGGGCCCCCATGGCTCGGGAGCTAAAATCCCCGGGCGGAGAATAGCCTCCTTCCCCCCGGGATTTTTTGCTGGGCCCCCAGAAAATGAGGCTCGGTTTTCCGGTCCAGCCTCCAACTCGCATCGCTGGATTTGGGGTACGCGATACGGGTACGTGGCCCCAAGGAGATCGACCCCCTTTCTTTTCAGAAAAACCGCGATGGAGGGATCCCCCAGAACTGCAGGGTTTTACCGGGTGCTGTTTTCTGGGGCACCGAAATGGTGCTTGGGCTACCCTGCGGGTCCACTTCAAAACTCCCCGTCCCCCCAGTGGCCCACCCAAAAGGTGTTTCACTTGGACAAAACTAAGGGGGAGGTGTGCCGTGGGTTCGCCCGGCACCCCTCGACCGCTCCAGAAACCAGCAACCTGACGGATCCGTTTTTTTCTGTGGGAGTCCTTCAAACGCGTAAAACTCGAAAGCGCTCAGGATCCATTTGGGGAATACCCCTCTCCCGGGAACATTAGGGGCCACTGGGAAACGTGCGCAAGCTGGGTGAATGGGGAAAACAAGTCTTTCGTCGTTCCATGGTGCGAGGGCTCGGAACTGCTGAGAAGGGACAAGGAACATTTTTTATCAGGAAACTTGCTGAGGGGTCGAAGGCCCCTTTCTTGGGAAGACCTTCGCCCTCCACAAACCCTGAGAAAAAATGAAAAACCCCAAGCCCCCTCACAGATGATGCAGTCGATCAGCGGATGGACGGGGTCACTCAGATCAGGGTTGGGGGTTGTGAACGTTTTGGGGGGAGTATTTTTAAAAAAGTTGTACCAGGTGGATCCTCCAACAGTTTTTGCTTGGGTCAAGCGATGTCCAGTGCCTGTGCCCCGGACCCAAACCCCTAGCGAGGAAAAATCCACCCCAACGAGGGTTTGGCTGGCGATTTCCAAACTGAAAGGTGGGAAAACTGCAGGCTATGTATTCCCTGCTGAACTGCTAAAACTGGGGGTGAAAAATGGCTCGGGGCCTGCATACTCCTGACTGCCCTTTGGCAGTCCCCCGGTACCATTCCCCTGACCTCTGAGGGGCGTGGCATCCTTCTCTGGAAGGGAAAAAGGGGGTCGATGGGACTGTGCAACACCGTGGCATTACACTGCTCAGCATACCGGCAAGGGGGTTCTCGCTCACATTTTGAAAAAGGGCCGCCCCCCTAAGAGGAAGAGAGAGCCCCAACCCCAAGCCCCCCAAAACCCAAAACCACCCTAATTTGGGGGGCCCGGAGGGTCTGGGTTTCTCCCTCAACCCCAAGAAGGGGTTTTCTCGGTTTTCGGGAATGTTTGGAGCCGAGGTCGGGGGGTTTTTTTCCGTTTTGCTTGCAAACCTCATCGAACTAAAAAAAAAAAAAAGGGGGGGGTTTGAACTTTTCCCGAATTCAGGGGTTTTGGCAAGGTGGTTTCCCCCCACTTTTCAACACTTTATGGAACGAAAGGCGGAAAAGTTTGTGGGAGCAAACCTGGAATTTAAGGTCCGGCCTGCTTTGCCGAAATTTCCCCCATTGAGCCCGGGGGGTATTGGGGCCTTCAAGCAATGGGGAAGCCCCTAGGCTAAGGGCTCCGGACCAAGCCAAGTTCAACTTTGGGGGTTTGGGGAACCCCTTTGTTCTCCATGCTTGCGGGGAGGACGTTGGAAGTTCACCCAGAAAGTTTCAACCTTGGGGGGCCTATTTGGGTTTCCCGCCAGGAAGTCGAGGGCGGTTGGGCGGAAACGGAGCATGAACTGTCAACAAGAGCGTTTTGGGGGATGTCGGGACCTTGAGAAGGACCAAGCTGCGTTCTTCAAGGGGTTTATACTTCCCTTTTTTTCCCCAAAGGAAAAAACCCGGACGCTATCCAGTGCCTTGGAGTCTCGCCTTGATGCCTTTTTTAAAAAGTCCCCTTTGCCCGGGTCATGGGGTACAGTGGCAGGACCCCGTGTCCCCAACCGGCGGTACACCGTGAGCTGGCATGGACCTTTACTTGCATAATCCGGGGTCGCCCTCAGGGTATATGCCACCCTAGCCGCCTCCCTAGGCGACCCTGCCCCCAGGTTGTCTCTCTTGGAGACAACCTGGTTTTGGGGGAGACCTGTGGGGACGTCCTAGGAGATCTGGCTTGGGCAGCTCGACGGACCCTTTCGTGAGGAACTAAGAGGGCCGTGGGGCCTGCCCCGGGGACTCGCCTCGAGGGATCCTCGTGCTGGAAGCGAAGGGTGGAGCGGCCATGCGCCCCCTCGGCGTTAGCCCCTTATAGATGAATATAATATATATATAATATATATTATTATATATATAATATAATAATATATATTAATTTTTCTGGTGGTGTTTTTTTGTATCTTATATTTTTTTGCTTATATATTATTATATAATATATAATATATATTATTATATATTATAATATAAAATATTTATTGTTGTTTTTGTGGTGTGTGTGGGTGTGTGTGGTGGTTGGGGGGTGTGTGTTTGTGTAACAAAAAAATTAAATAATAGGAAAAAATTAAAGATTGTTAAGTCAAAGTTTCCAAACCTGCCCACAGTGGATAGTTAATTGAAGATGTTTTTTTAGTCACGGAGAGTAGAAACCATTTATGGGAGATTTTAAAAAAAATGGGGTAAAAAGGCAAAAAAAAACTGTATGGGGAATCAGGGGAATATCACTAGAAAATGAGCGGGGCCAAATTTTGTCGTTTTTTGGAGGTTAAATCCCTTAATACTGAATACTTTTTCGAAAAAAGTAGAGCGAATGGACATGGTAGTCGAAATTTCCCTTTAAAAAAACAATTTTTGACTTCAAATTCAAATAGGTGCAAAATATTATAAATATTAATATAATATAATATATATATATATATTATATATATAATATAATATATACAATATATGGATATGTAAAAAATATAATATAATAAAAATTTTAAAATTTTATATATTATATATATATATTATATTAATATATATATATATATATATAATAATAAGGAAAGTTTCGAAAAGTAAATGTAGGCACGACCATAGAGGGTGGAGGCCAATTAATTACACGTCAAAAGGGAAAGGAAAAAAGTCTGGGGGAAAACGCAGCCAAATTTAGCTAACTTGAAGACCAAAACGAAAGTTTTAACCTAACTCCAAAACAGTATTTCCCGAAGATATCAACAGACCAAAACAACAAACGTTCATTGACATCTAAAGGCCAACTGCAAATTTAAATGGCGGTAAGAACGTCAACAAAATCCAGCAACTCTCGGTGAAGCTAAACAGCTTATTCAAAACGTAGGGTTTTGAAAGTATCGTGAAATAGGAACTAGACAGAATTACTGAACTAAAAAAAACTATAAAAAAAAAAAGGGGAGAGAAGATGTACGGAATTCAAGACTTCAAATCAAAAAAAACAATGATTTCAGGTACCACGTGAAAAAGTAAAAAAAGACCCCGGATAGGAGGATTCAAGTGTTGCAATAAAGAAACCCCAAAGGGAAAAGGACATATAAAAAGAAAAATTCAAAAGGGGACTGGGAAAATTCTGGATGTGTATCTAAAGTTTATACATTTCACCACACACACACACAAAAACACACACACACACCCAACACCCCACACCACACCACCACACACACACCCCAAACACACCAACAAACACACACACACAAACACAATAACAACATATAAAAATATTATATATATAATATATGTATATATATATATATATATATATATATAAAATAAATATATATAATAACACACACACACCACACAAAACACACACACACCCCAAAACCCACACACACACACACAACACACCACCACAACACACCACACACAACACAACACAACAAAACCCACACATACAAAAATTATAAAAAAAATATAAAATATTATTTTATAAAATAATATATATTATATAATTATATATATAAAATATATATATTATTATATATATAATATTATATATTATAATATAATATATATTTAATATATATATATTATAATATATATAATATATAAATATAATAATATATATAATCTGTGTGTGTGTGGTGTGTGGGGGGTGGTTTTGGGTGTGTGTGTGTGGGGTGGGGGGGGTGTGTGTTGGTTGTGTGTGGGGTGTGTGTGTTTGTGTGTATGTGTATGGTAAAATATGTAGTATGGCGTTGGCTGTGCGTGTGAGTGTGTGATGTGTGTGTTTTTTTATGTATGTGTAATGCAAATTTAAATATATATTATATTATATATTAATATATTAAAAATATATAAATTTTTTTTTATATATATAATATTATATTATATTCTTTATGTGGTGTGTGTTATGATATTATAAATAAATTTTATTTATATATATATTATATATTTTATATATAAAATATATATATTATATTTATATATATATTTTTAAAAATTTAAATTTTATATATTATATATAATTAACATATATATTTATATATTAATAATTTTAATATATATATATAATATTATATAATTATATATATATAATATATATTTTCAAAGGAATTGTAATTAAAAACCGTTTCGCCCCCATCAAAAACAGCCCAAGGGAATACCTATAACAGAGCCCCACTCGTTCACACTCGGGATAAGAACAAAAATGTGTCAAAAAAGTAACATCCTAGGGTGTCCATTATTCACCCTTCAACCTTCCCTTCCCCTCTCGGCATCTTTTCACAATAAATTTGTTTTCCCCCTTTCCGTCTTTTGATTCCGGGGGCCCTTTGTGCGCAAATTTGGCTTTAAAATCCAATAAATAGGATTTTTTCATCACTGATCACAGGTGGTTCCATTCATCACTAGATTTCCCCAGCTTGGTTCTCACGGCGTTGCTGGTCGTGGTAACTGATGGTAGTGATGGTTGTTTTATTTTCTTTTACTATTGAGGGGCCCGTTTTTTTAAACTTTTTTTAGGAAAAATTTGTTCACCCTCGCCGAAACTCCCTTTCTTCTCTCTTCTTGAGGTTTCGAAATTGCTGATCACAGTATGAATTTAAATTTTTATATTTGGTTTTCCTATGATAAATAATAAACATAATAATTTTTATAATTTAAAAAATATTTTTATAATATATATATATTATATATATATTATTTTATTTTTGGGTTGTGTGTGGGTGGTGTGGTTGTGGTGTTGTTTTTTGGGTTGTGTTTTTTTTTTTTTTTTTTTTTTTTTTTGTGGTGTGGTTGTGTGGGGGTGTTTGTGGTGTGTGCGTGCGTGTGTGTGTGTTGTGCATTTATATTAAAGTATATATGCATATAATGTTGTATATTATATATATATATATTATAAATATATAATATATAAAATATTATTTATATGTATACACACTCACACTCAACCCCCACACACATACACACACCCCACACCCCACCAAACAACACACACACACACAAACACACAACACACCACACCACCACACACAAAACACCACCAAATATATAAATATATATATAAAATATATATATATTATATATATATAATATAAAATTATATTTTTATATATATATATATATTAATTAATATATATTATAATATATTTTAATATAAAACATGTAGTGTATGTATAAAATTACATATAAACATATATAATATATGTATATATATATATAATTTTTATATATATATTAATAATTATATTATATAATATATATTAATTATATATATATATTATATATATATTTTTAAAATATAATATTTTTTAAAAAAAATTTTTATAATATATATATATATATACATATTATCATATATTACACCAAAAACACACTACGCAAACATATATTATACATTATATATATATTAATTTAAATATAATATATTATATATATTAATATAATTTATAATTTCAAAATTTTTATATCTATATTTATTTATATATAATATATTAATATTTCATGTTATATATACAATTTTATAACACCCAACTATATACATACTACATACAAAATTTTATATTATATAAATTTATTATAATATAATATTTAATATAATATTTTATATGTATATTATTAATAATATAATATATTATATATATATATATATATATATAAAATATTATATATATATATATATAGTATTATATCAACAAAAAACCACCCACACACCCCCACCCACACCGCTGAAATGCGAAAAATGGGCCCCGGTTTTAAACGTACAGTAGTATGACATCAAACCCACCACACAACACACACCTCTCTCACACACAAAAACCACACACACACACACCACACACAACACACACACACACAACAACACACACACAACCACACACCCAAAATATATATTAATATATAATATATATTAAAATATAAATATAATAAATATACATACAATATTATATATATATTAAAATATTTAATTTTATTTTATATAATTAAAATATTAATATATATATATGTTAAAATATATAAAATTATATATATATTTATATATAATATATTATATATAATTATATCATTTTTATAATAATATATATTATATTATTATATATATACTTTAATTAATTATTTTATAATTTACATTCTCTCTTATATTATTATGCATAAATTTATATGTATGTATTTATGTTGTATGTATATAATTATAATTTTATATATATATTATTATATATATATTATATATATATTTTTATACACACCACATATATGTGTATTACATATATATACTATAAATACATATAACATATTTGTGCACACAGGAATTGAGCTGAAATTTGTGGGGGAGTGGCCGGTTAATTTTTGGCCCGAGTGGGAATAAATATATATATATATATATTTTATTATATTTTATATATATATATATTATATATAAAATTATTTATATTATTAATATTATATAACTGAAGTAGCCGACTTATAAGGTGGGAAACAGGGATTAACAAAAACCAAAAATAGTTTTTTTGCGGAGATCATCATTGGGTAGACTCAAATTAAATTTGTAATATGGTTTCCGCTTAAAAAACATAGCCAAAAACGTTTTTTTTGGGGGGCGTTTTTTTCCCCCTTTTTCAGGGTAGACCCCAAAAAATTTTTGATAAAATCCTTCAAAAAAATTGACAATTCAAATTGAGATAATCACTACATTGGTAATTTAAAACAATAAAAAAAAATGACTAAAAATCATAAAAAAGTTGAGTCTTACTTTGGCTTTTTAAAAAAAGGGGGGGGGAAA
>NW_023638733.1:0-12723 GCF_015228065.2 Penaeus monodon
GTTTGTAACAATAATTATTTAATCGCAATTTTGAGCGATTCTTGCTTCATCTCGATACTATGATTAATACGCATATTTCAAATATGATACATTATTTTCTTAAACTTTTTTCGCTTTCCAGAAAAAAATACCACATTGAATTTTAGAAAAGATTTTCAATTTCATGATGTTTAAAACTTATTCGATTTCCAGAAGAAATATGTACCAGTAGTAGGATTTTACAGATGCGTAATTAGCACCAAACATACGAACATATTTCGTTTTTTTACCGATTCTGCATCACATTAATAAGTTTGGTACCGCTCCGGATTTTGCAACATACACCGCAGCTTAATTAGAAAAGCGTTACGACACTTCCCTGAGTTTTGCCTCTTCATTAACTTTTCATTAACTTTTTATTTCAGGTTCAATGTCATGTCTCATGATTTCTAACAGCACTTGTAGTAAAAGTCGGATGTTATTATTAAAGAAAAAAAAAGTAAATGAGTGAAGTATTTTAGCTGAAATATTTATTTTTATGGTCTCGTTTCTCGGCGTATTGGATGAAAAAATCTTTCACATTTTAACGTTGTTTTTTATCATAAGCGTGTATTTGTGCGTATCCATTAAGTAGATAGATTAGTAGATATTCAGGCAGCCCGCTATGTAATACAAACTGATAGACATAAATACCTGCATACATATACACATATGCTTACATAACTAAATGCATATATATACATAAATACATACATACATACATACATAAATATGTATATAAATACATACATACATACATACATACAAGAAGGTGTATATATATATATATATATATATATATATATATATATATATATATTATATATATATATATATATATATATATATATAATATATATATATATATATATATTTATACATATATATATATATATACATATATACATATATATATATATATATATATATATATATATATAATATATATATATATATATATATGTATATATATATATATATACATATATATATATATATATATATATATATATTATATATATATATATATATATATATATATATATATATATATTATATATAATATATATATATATATATATATATTATATATATATATATATGCACACACACACACACACACACACACACATACATCTGTAAATATATACATATATATATGTATGTATATATCTCTATATATACAGATGTGTGTGTTTGTTTATATATATATATATATAATATATATATATATTATATATATATATATAATATATATATAATAATATATATATATAATAATAATAATATAATAATAATAATAAAATAATAATGTGTGTGCATGTTTAAAATAAACTCGATGTCTGAGTGCGTGTTACCTTCTTATCCCATTCAGACCCCTGTGAACTTAAAGCTAAAATTGGCTTACTGAGGCTTTACTCTGTCCCGGAGCTGAAATTTGATGAGAAGAATAACAGCAAGCTGATATTAGGTAGGGAATGGCAGAGAGTAAGTAGAGCAACTGAGGCCACTTCGTCCCCCAAAGCCCTAGTCTTTCGCTTTACCAGGGTTGATTGATTGATTATTTAAAATTGTCTCCCGCGTCAACAGCTAAGGTCATTAGCGGCGAACACCTTGTTAGATAGAAATATTAGAATATTTAAAACTTTAAAAATCTATCAATAAATATCTTACATATAACAATAAATATATTAAAAATCAAGCATAAATATTATGCTCTTAGTATATAAAGTTATTGCAAAATTTATGCAAAATTTAAAATTTTTTTAAAAATATTAGCCTCCCTAAGGATACAAAATAAACCTTCTATGTCACAATTTTCCCCAATACTTTTTCGTGAAATTGGGGAAAAAGTACATACGTCTTTGGGTCTGAAAATTTCCACTTTCCACTACATGTGCGACCGTTAATGGCTCTTTGCACCCCTCACAAGTGCTTGGCTTTTAGCCATCATGGTCCATGACAGTTCGTGGCCCGATTCTTGTCTTGTTAATACAACTTCTACTTTTGGTTTGGATGGATGCTGGTCCCCCAACTGCCAAGATCATCTTTAATCTCTCGCATTTTTGTTTTCTAGGGGTGGCCCCATTTTCCTTCCATCTATCACAAAGACAACTCTTATTCTGGGTTTCAGGCGTGTGTGGGGGGGAAAAACGCATCAAAAGTGATGGCAGCTCCCTTTGGGCCCTTCGATCACCCCGCTTTCCCCACTGATCCAAAAATGTGCTGGCCCCCCCAACACAGAGTTATCTTTTTACTGATGACGTAAATGCAACCCAATTTTAAAAACCTCTCTTACTACTGGATGTGATGATTTTTTAAACTCTTGATTGCTTGCAAGGCCTACGAGAGCCCACAATTTTTTACACAAATGGTTTTTAAGATCTCTATCATCTTAACTGCTGAAAGGGATGGCATTTAACTCTGCAGTGAAGATTGGGGTTTCTAAGAAAGACGCCAGATGCATTTTCCTTCTGCTCACTGCTGCAAAGCCCACATCATTTTCAGATTTCGAACCATTTATAATTGCATCTGATCCTTGGTATTTTGAAATGTGTGAGGAAAATCCTCTCTGACTTCCGCTTCAATCTCCCCCCCCCCTTTTTTTTCCCAATTCCGCCCAAAATCCAGCTCGACTTGATTGTCCAAGGGGGGGAATTTGGGGTTTTCCAAACAGCCAAAACCTTATGAATTTAAAATTTAAAGCTCTCCCAGTTTCCTCCTCCCTACCAATAGATGGGTTTCCCCAAAGGGGGTTGAAAACCACTGGATGTAGGGATCCCGAACCCTTTGTAGTCTCGTGTAAAAACAGGTTCATTAGTCCCGGTGTAATAAAAGAGGTGGTTCTCCCTCTCACATCGGGGACCACCGGGTGAAGCCCCTAAAGCCCTACAGTTTTCTGAAAGCTTCATTATAACTCATTATGACTCCAACACCCGGGAGAACGGGGGATTGCAGATGAAAAAGCTTCACATCCATAATAAATTACTATAATAAGCGCTGGGAAAACCCGAGAAGCGTTGTGCGGTCTGCCCCCCAAGATAATGTAAAAGAACCCAAAATAAAGCGTTTTTGTAGCCTTCACTTTTAACTGATGTCAGGCACCCATGTAATCTAAAGTAAAAAATTAGACCAAAGTACTTCACCTTTTGGAAAAATTGCATGTGTTTGCGCCTAAAAAGGGAAGGATGGGCTTTTCTTCTTTGGGGAATGTATAGCCAGGTCTTGTTTGGAAAAAATTTGAACCCTGATATGTTGCCCACTGTACAACCTGATTTATTGCAGTCTGCATGTGCCCCCTGCACACCCTGTAAGCTTCCCCCTGACATACAGTGAAAGTCTCCACTCAGATTATATAGACCGCACTTGGAAAAACATTTACGATGTCTTTAGGGCAAGGGCAAACAGGGTCCACTAAACCCCCTTGGGGGGCCCCCTTCCCTGATTTTCCGGGTTAAAAAACTGTTTCCCCCCAAAACTCTAAATTCCTGTCGCAAGAAGCTTTGTTAAAGGTAGGTAAGCTCCTCTTAAACCTGCATACACTTCAGGGTAGCCATGTTTTCCAAGTAGTATCGTGGGCCCTTTTTTCAAGGTCAAGAAGACGCTATCTAGACGTCGCTGTGCGAAGGAATTCTGTATACATGCCATCCTCACAAGTGCATTGTGGTCGCTCATTTTCCCAAAGCCTATTGTAGGGGGTCAACACATTTTCTTTTCTATAGCCATTTAAACCCCTGTTTTTTACCATTTTCCCCATCAGCTTGCAATGCACTGGTGGGGGAAAATGGTTTAAATTTTTTGGTGTGGAAACATTTTTGCCGGTTTTTAGGAACGGGAAATGTTGTCTTCTCTCCATGTGGAGGGCACTGTGCCCTCTCTATAATCCTTTAAATAGGTCTAACATAAACTTCTGGGGCCTCTGGTAAGTGATACTTTTGGGTAGGGAAATTGTCACTTTTTGGGGGCAGTCTTACACAATCGCAAAGCAAGTCCTCCCCTTTGCGCAAAAATGGCAAGTTATAGGGAATTCTGCGCAATCCTACTAAATACGACACTGGTTTTTTTCCCTGTTCAGCCCAAAGAGGGGAGAATAAGCATGAAGATGCCCCCAAGAGATCTTGCCATTTTTTACTACTCATTTGAAACATCTTTTTCAGAGCAGGTTTGACAGGGATGTGCTCTTTAGCGATTTACGCCCCCGTCCCAACCCATCTGGGGGGTCCCGATTATCAAGGAGACATACTGTCCCACACTCCGTCTAGCCTCCTTTAGCCCCCTGGCCGTGCACGGTCTTTTTGTAATTGATCAAGGTTACATCTGGGGTTCGTTTAAACTCCCTTTAATCGCTTTTCTTGCTCTGACAGCTGTTGGCATTTCTCGCCCACCATGGCGGGGTCACGGTAATGCCCCTACTTTTGGGAATGGATGCAAGGTAATTCGTCTGTAAATTTTAAACAGCACTTAAACACACGGGAAAATCTTCACAGATCCTTGCAATCGCAGTTGATCAAAAAAGATTCCGTCCGCATGTTAAAGTCCCCATCTCTGCACCCCTTTGACTGGAATACCATTCACCCCCCAAAAATTATTAAAAAGGGGTCGTTTCCATGAAAAAGTTTTCCCAGACCCCAATAAATTCCTGTGAGTCGGTGAGCCTATTGATAGGTCATTTTGGGGAATGTCCCTTTTTTTTTTGGGAAATGTGTGGGAGTTCATTTTCATAAAGCTGCATCTACTCTTAAGAAAAAGGGACCCAAGGCCCCTTCCCGGGGTTCCCAAAAAGTGTTTCCCCAGGGGTGATCCCCGACCTTTGAAATCTCCCAAGATAAAAGGGATTTTGAAACTGCTCAAGTAGATTTTCCAAATCTTAATGTTCAGATTATGTGGGGAAGGTAATGGATGAAACAGTGTAAGGTTGTGTCAAGCCTATTCTCACCCCTTTCACCTCATGTTGTCTGCGGGTGAGGGGCCGGGAAAGGGGAATATCTTGACGTACCTTACTGCACTCCTCCATGGGTCCTTGTAAAAGGGCCCCATAAGGGGGCTTGAACTTGGAATCCTCTCGGAAAAGGTACAATTTTCCCTGGTCATAACTTTGTAGAATACCAAACTGGTTATATGCACTATCAATGTTGCAGTTCTTCCCCTTTGCATAAATTCCTTGACAGTTCCATTGGATTAGGGTACCATTTTTTATATTTTTTTCAAAAGGGTTTGGCGCACCTGTGGTCAAGGTTTGCCCCACCCCTTTAGGCTGTCCTTTTCCATATCCGGGGAGTACCTTTTTAATTTTTCTTTACCTGGGGAAACTATTTTTCCAAAATTTTTTCCCTTGGACGGTCAGGATTTTTTTGCCTGAGCAAAAAGGGACCTGACCTTTGCTTCGGGGGCATTCTGTCTAGCGGGGGGGCCCCCTGTAGATGTTGGGGTAGCTGCAGTTTTTTGCACAGGTTCAGGTTTCCCTTTGCTGGGCATAGGCGTGCCTGACCTTTATTCAGGGCATTCTGCCTAGCAGCGGGCCCGTGGATGTGTGGCAGCTGGGCTGTCACCATAAGGCCTCTGAACCCTTAAATGATGGCCCAAAAGACCTTTTTTTGGGAAAGGAGTCCCTAAATAGACCCCACCCTACTCCGTTTCGGGTAAACAACTCCCAGAGGCGTGTCAGAAATTTGGGACTGGGTTAAAGGAAGGGGCAAGTGTGTTTTGTATGAAGTTGGGAAGGCAAGGGTTGGTGGGAAGGAGGGGGCTAAACCAAGAAAAGCCTACCTGCTGGAAAACAGCACGGGGCTGTCGCTTTGCCTCGGGAAAACTAATTTTTTCTCCTTCCGATACCCCTTTTTTAAATTTGTCCCTTTTTTACATTGCTTTGAAGAAGCTTCTGACTTTGCAGTGGTAACCTTTTGGGGACCGGGACATTTTCATCTCCTTGATGACCTTTTTGTACCAAACACTTTTACAATGCTTTTGGGGTTGCCTTTTTCTTAAAGGAAGAGTTTGACTTGCCCAAACCCTCAACCCCTTTAAATGGTTTACGGGGGCCATCTTAAATTGGGAAAAAGTTTTTTCCCCCAAATAACTTTCTTTTTAAAAACTCCCTTTAAAATTTTTATTTTTAAAGTTTTTCCCAAAAACCCTTGGCCGGGGGAAAAAAATTCCTTACACGAGAGGTTTTGTGGAACTAAACTTAGCCCATTCGCTTGAGCAAGTTCCGTTGACGCTCAACAAATTTCCATTCCGGGGGGGGGTTTTCAGATCAGTTGAAACCATATTTTCCATGGTCTTAAATGAAATTTTGATAACCAAAGGTTTTAAGGTTTGTTTTTTTTTTTTTTTTTTGGTTTCCGTAGTGGACTGAGGAGACTTTTCCCCCTTCTTACTGGTTTGGGAGCCCCGGGAAACCATTCGTTTCCCCTTTCTTCCCCTTTTGGAAGCGGGAAAAGGTTCCAGAGTGAAAAGTTGATGTTCCGGGGGAATGGTCGAGGATTGTGTGGGTCGTCGGAGAGAGCTAGATTTTTGAAAATTTTTGTAGTACTCTAAAAATTTTTAAATTCTTCAATTCCTCCCCCCCCACCCCCAGGGGTCAACGAGGGGAAACTATAGTTGAGGTTCAAAATCTCCAACAGCCACAGGGTAATGAGGGAAAAATACCCATCAACCAAATAAGGCCCAAAAAGGTGTTTGCTAGCTGCGGGTGCAGCGTGCGCATCGCTCAACCTCCAGGACTCCTTCTCCTAGTAAAACGGATTCACCACGGGAAAAACACTGGGAGAGTTCTGCCTGGTTTAAATGGGAAAGAACCAGGGGGGGGTACCCATCCCCTCTCTAGGGCCTTGGGGCACCAGGCCCTTTTTTCTCATCCCTCACTGGGGACCCCCCAGTATGGTAGCCCTCTGGTCCCTCACCAATCATTTGGACCTCTAGCCCCCCCACCGCGGGAAGGCGGCTTCTTTAGGGGGGCCCGAGAGGGATAGAAAAAGGCTTCCTGGGGCCCAAGGGCCCATGAGAGGGGATGGGGTACCCACCCCTGGGACTTCCCTTGGGCCTGGGAAAAATGAAATATTTCATTAGTAAGACCTGTGGTGAAGCCATTGATGGGGTATCAATCAGGGGTCTTTAAAATTTTTGAATACATCGAAATTTGAGGTGTTCAAAATGATCCTTGCTTATCCCCCAAGAGATCGTAGTCTGATATTGGAGGTTTCGTCACCAACGAGAGTGCCGTCTGCGTGCGATATGCAACATTCCTGGGGGTTTACGTTTCTTTCTCCTCAAAAACCCAAACATGTAAGGGAATTGTCTTTTCCCCAACCCGAGGAGGTACTGAGGAAAACTGTAGAGGGAAATAAAGAAATTTTAATGTAAAGGCATAAAAAGTTTTAAAAAGAAAAAATCGACTCAGCTCTCCTTCTAAATTTTGAAAAATTTTTTCTTCCAAAATCAGTTAATTTGGCATGGTACCACCCAAGGTAAAATCTATGTGCCCCCATATGTGGCGCTTCCCCTGCCCGGGTTATGGGATGGGGCCAACCTTTTTCTGTTTTAAGTAAAAAGGAAACCTAGAGTGTGTGTAAAGTCGGGGAAATCCTTTGCTTGGTTTTAGCCCATCCTTCTCCGCCCCCCTTGCCCTCCAATACTTTTTCACCACACACTTGCCCCTACCTTTAAACCCCCCGTCCCAAATTTCTGAAAAGCCTCTGGGGAGTTGTTCCACCAGAAAAAGAGTAGGATGAGGGGTCTATTAAGGGGACTCCCCCCCAAAATAAGGGCCTTGTAGCCCCTCATCAAGGCTCCAGAGGGCCCCAACGGTGACGCTTTTAGCTGCCCCACATCCCCAGGGGGGCCCTTTGGGGCTAGGCGAATGCCCTGAACCAAAAAACCCTAAGCCCTTTGCCCAGGAAAAGGATCCTGAAACCCGTTCAAACTCCTCCGAGTTTGGTACTTTGAGCAGTCGCAGGCTCCAAGGCCTCACAGTGACGCTCCAGCTGCCACCACATCCACAGGGGCCCCTCTGCTGGGAGAATGCCCCCCGAAGAAAGCTCGGTCCATCCTTTGCCAGGGGAAAGAATCCTGAGCCCGTCAAAAAGGAAACCTGTGAAAACTATTAAAGGGTAAACACCCTTCAAAAGATACTTCCAAACCCGGAAAGGGACCCTAAAGGTGTGGGGCAAAAATTTTACCACAGGTGCTGCTAAACACCTTTGAAGAGGTACTTTTTATTAATGGCTGGCATCACATTGGGGAGACACTTTTTGGGAACCCCCGAGAAGGGGTTTTTGTTTTTAGGGGTAATGTATTTTTCCGAAAAAGTACGCTCTCCCCAAAATTTCCAATTCAACTGGGAATTCTCCAAAACAGCCTGTCAAATTTGGGTTCCCGATTCACAATTATTTCACTTTGGGAGGGCATAGAAGACTTTCTGAAAGCGCCTTTTCATTTTTTTGGAAGGGGAATGGGATTTAAACCAATGGAATCCAGATGGCGACTTGAACAGCGGACTGGAAACTTTTTTGGGTCAACCACATATTGCAAGGATTGGAAAATTTCCAGTGTTTCAAGATGCTGTTAATCATTCACATCATAAAATTTACCTTGGGGACAGAAACACCTTCCCAAAGTGCAGGCATACCATCGCCTCTGGAACTGGTGGTCTGTAACCAACGCTGTCAACAAGAAAGCTGCATTAAAAGGGAGTTGAAACGTGCCCCAGCAAAGTAAAACCTTTATCCTTTACAAAAGACCCAAGTCAAAACCGGCGAGTGCAGAGGAGGGTAACGGGCGTCGCGGAAAGTATGTCTCCTTGATTTAAATCTAAAACCCCCTTAACATGGGGATGGGACAAGGTGCGAAAAAGCACATCAATGTCACCGTCTGCTTTGAAATGTTGCTTTAGCTAGCTAAATCCCTGGCAAGATCTCTTCTGGAGGGTCTTACACTGCCCCGGGTTTTCACTCTTCGGGGTGAACAGGAAAGCACCCTGTCATTCTTCAGAGGACTGCAGCAAGCTTCATATACTTGCCCTTTTTGAGCAAAGGGAAAGACTCTGCTTTGCAGCCTGCCTAAGACTGCCCCAGGGAAATGACGAATCCAAACCAAATATATCTCACTTTCCAGAAGCTCCCCGAAGTTCATGTTGACCTATTCATAGGATCTATAAGAGGGTAAATGCCCTCCAATGGAAAGAGGGGTATAATCTTCCTGTCCCTAAACCTGGCAAGAATGCTTCCATATCAGGAAAATTACGACCAAATTTCCTCACCACCTGCATCGCAAACAAAAGAGAAAATGGGAGACTTCATTTTCATGGTTGCTAGAAAGAAAAAAATTTCTGACCCCCAAAATGGGTTTAAAATTGAGGGCGACACCAATGCACTTTTGAGGATGGAAACTCTATACAAAATTCTTCCACAGCGACATCACTGTTAGCGTCTTCTTTGACCTTCAAAAGGCTTATGATACACTTGGAAAACATGGCATACTCATAGCTTAAGACATTGGGTTAAAAGGAGCATTACCACCTTCATAAAAGCTTCCTTGCTAACAAGAAGTTTAGAGTTTGGTTGGAAAAAGTTTTTCCAATCTCTAAGGAAGGGGGCCCACAAGGGGGGTTCTTAAGTGTCCCTTTTTGCCATTGCTATAAATTTTTATCATAAAGGGTTTTTAAGTGCTGTCTCTTTAATCTTTATGTAATGACTTTACACTGTACTGCTCAGGAAAAGCTTTCGATTTAGGGTGCAATAAAAACCCAAATTGTACAGTGGGGAAAATATGGATTCAAATTTTCCCTAAGCAAGACCATGGCTAATATTTCCACAAATGAGGAAAATTCCATCCTTTTTCCCCATTTAGGGCAAATACACTACATTTGTCCCAAAAGGGGAAACTTGGATCTAATTTTGACTCAAAGGGTTACATAGTACTCCTCAAACATTAAAGTGAAGGCTACAAAAACGCTTAGGAATTTGCAGTTCTTTCACATTTATCTTGGGGGGCGAGCGGCAACGCTTCTGCGGGCTTTTACCAAGTGCTTTTCAGAGTAAAATTTACAATGCATGTGAAGCTTTTCTTTTCACTCCCACTATTCTCCTTGGACTCGGGTTTATAAAAGATCTCAGAACTGTACTGGGCTTTCAGGTCTTTTACCTTAGAGTCCCTGTATGCTGAGGGGGAAGAAACCCCCTCTTTCATTACCTGGAACTACATAACCCGATTTACTACCTAGACTACAAAGTTCCAGATCTCCTAACCCAATTGGTTTTCAACCCCCCGAGGGTAGCCATCCTATGGAGGGGAATAGGAAATTTTTTGGAAAACTAAATTTTAAAACTACTTAGGGTTTTGGGGTTGGGAAATTTCCCCAATTCCCCCCCTACTAGCAATTGAGCTGGTTTGGGCGGAATTGGGGAAAAGGGGGGAGATCCCAAGCAGAATCGGAGAGATTTCTTCAACACCCCTTTTAAGTACCAAATCGTGCAATATATCAGATGGTTTAAAAACCAAAAAAAGGGGTGGCTTTGCAGCAGTGAGTAGAAGGAAAACTGCTCGGCATCTTTCTCTAGCAGCATCGATCTTCACTGCAGAGTTACAACCTCCTTGCAGCTGTTAAGAAACAGAATTTCACGAACCATTCTTTTTTAATATATTGTGACTCTTGTATGTCTTGCAATAATCAAGAGCTTTAACTCATCACATCCGGGGTGAGGGAGGTTTAAAATTGGTTAGCCCCGGGTCAACACTAGAAAATAAATCTTTGGGGGCCCCGCATGTTGGTATCAGTGGGGAAAGAGCGAGCTATCGGGAAAGGCCCAAACAGCTCCCCCAGCCCTGTGATGCTCTTTTTCCCCTCCCCACCCGACCTAAAACCCCCATCAGGGGTTTCCCGCGATAAATGGAAGGAACAAAAAAAGCTACCTCCCGAAAAAAAACTGCGAGAATTTAAAATGACCTTGGGATTGGGTGCCACACTATCCCAAACGAAAAGTGAATTGTATTAACAAACTAAGATCGGGGACACAAGGCCCATATGGCTAAAAGTGAAACTTTGTGAAGGAGCCAAGAGCCTGGTGGGAAAAATGTGCCCATTCTCAACCAAAACTATGTCTTGTCTCTACCATATACACTGAAAATGTATTGGGGGAGGGTTGTAAAAATAGAGGATTTATTAGTTTAGGGAGCTAATATTTTCAATAAATTTAATTTTGCATATTTATACAATAATTTTATACACTTAGAGATAATATTTATGCTTTTATTTTTTATTTATTTTTTTTATTTTGAGATAGATATTTTTGATAGATTTTTAAGTTTTAATATTTAAAAATTTCTATCTAACAAGGTATTCGCCGCTAATGCCTGACTGTTGCCGTGGGAGATAAATTTAAAAAAATAAATAAATTCACCAGAAGGAAATCGTCCGCGCCACTATCCTGAGGGGTCTTCGGGCGGAAGCACACCTGCCTTGACATAAAACTTTTGACCAAAACACCGTATCAGGGTTATACTGATGTTGACACCTTGCATATGTTTGTGTAGAAAGGGTATAGTTTTCCCGAATATCTTCTTCATTTTAAAGAATATTGTTCGGCTTGTTGACTTATTCGTTTTGCGGGTTCTGTCCTGACAAGTTTATGCCCACATGTTTTGTTTACATATTTTACAGAGTCCAAAAAATACGGAAATCTGCTTTGCAAAAAACATAATTTAAAATACGATTTCCAAAAGTATCCCGTTTTCTAGTGATCACTTTTTTGACGTTTGGGTTTTTGGGTAGTGACTCCGGGGGTGATGAGGAAAGGGACTTCTGGGGGACTTGCGGAAAGGACACTTCTAGGGCCTTATATATGTTAAATATTTTTTAAAAATTGTCAAGAGCTATGATTTGTTCCAATTCCCCCAAAAATAAAAAATTAACACTTTAAAAAAGGGTAAGTTTGTAAAAATATTAGATTATTTTGCCAGAAAGGCTGCTCCGGCAGACTAAAACATTCTTTTTTTTTTTTCCCTATTTCACACTATTGTTATATTCATCAAAACCCTTTTTTATAGGTAAAAAATTTTTTATGGGCCTTATTATTAAAAGAACTTGATTTTTGAAGGATAAAGCTCCGTGAACAAGTGTGGAAGTGAGAAGGAAAAGATAAAGGTGGTAACAAATGACGAAAGGGAAAATTTTATTAGTGTATAATTAACAAATTTACACCCAGATGTAAAAAATATATCACAACTACATATATATGAACAAACACACACACACACAAATATATGTGTGTGTGTGTTTTTATATATATTTATATGTATATAAATATTAATAATATATAATTATATATAAATATTATATATTAATAATAATTATATATAATTTTATTATATTTTATATATATAATATAAATATAATAATTATTATATTAATTTATATATATATTATATATATAAAATATATAATATACTGTGTTGTGTTATGTGTTTTATTGTGTATGTGGTATTATATTGTTGTATGTATATTATGTAAAATATATATATATAATATATATATATATAATATTATATATATTATATATATATATATTATAATATTGTGTGTGTGTGTGTGTGTGTGTGTGTTTTGTGGTGTGTGGGGGTGTGTGTGTGTGTGGGGGTGGTGTGTGGGGTGTGTGGGGGTGTTTTTTGTGTTTGTGGTGTTGGGTGTTGTGTGTTTGTGTGTGTGTGTGT
>NW_023638734.1:2500-5000 GCF_015228065.2 Penaeus monodon
CAATAAACCAGTTGAAAAGTATTTACAAAAAGCAAAATGCAAAAAATCAAAGATTACTGCGAAAAAGTAAGGAAAAATTTTAAATGAACATTGCCAGAGAATTGAAAACTTTTTATCAATAAGACAAATAAAAAACTCTACCAAGGGGTACGAAAAACACACGAAAATTTAAACCTACAATGGACACTATCAAAAATGAAGATGGACTTGTTTTATGTGATGGAAAAGAGTCAAAGATAGATGGAATCAATATTGTTCCAACCTATAAAAAGAATAAAGATCTAAAAAACAACATTAATTAGCTCAATGACAAAGAAGATGAAACCCCCCGCCACTGCTAAACGAAGTTATAAAAGCCATAAAAAAATAAAGAATAACAAGAGCCCCGGATAGATGAAATACAGCAGAACTAATTAAAAATGGGTGGCGAAGTGTTGAATACTTCTTCTACAAACTCTGTACAAAATATGGAATAAAAGAAATGGCCAGAAGACTGGGTAAAATCAATCTTTACTCCCCTACCTAAAAAGGTACACACTCCAATGCAACAATAGTAGGACATTGCATTAATAAATCACAGCAGCAAATTTTTTTGAAAATTATTGCTGAAAGAATGAAGTTGAAGTTAAGAGAGGAAACTGCAGACGAACAAGCAGTTTTTCGCCCTGGAAAAGGTACCAGAAACCAGATTCTAAATCTAAAATTGATCATAGAGAAAAACAGAGACATCAAAAGACCTATACCTGTGTTTCATCGATTATGTGAAAGCTTTTGATACTGTTGATCACGATATCCTCTGGAATAAAATGAACGATATGAAATTTCCAAAACACATCATCCAACTAATAAAAACCATGTATGACCAACAACAAGCTGCTGTAAGAACCACTTATGGGGCACCCTTGCCTGATTGGATCCCTTCCCAATCAACCGCGGTTTGTGCCACGGCGGTGACTTCCCATACGACACTTGCGTTGACTTCTCAATGCGATATGTCGTTTTCTGGAGGCAATCGAGGGGAAGTTCCTTGCCCAAAGGGGAAAAACGCGCCGGCCGGTGACTCGAACCCCCGAACTCCCGATTGCCGCCGTGACAATATTGACTCAGATTCTCTAACCGCTCGGCCACCACCGCCTCATATAAATATATTCATATATATATATATATATATATATATTATATAGTTTTCATTTATCATATATATATATATATATATATATATTAATATTATATAATATATTTATTATATATATATATATATGTTGTATACCATATATATATATATATATATATATATTAATATTAATTATATATTATATATATACATGTGTGTGTGTGTGTGTGTGTGTGTGTGTGTGGTGTGTGGTGTGTGTGTGTGTGTGTGTGTGTGTGTGTGTGTATGTGTGTGCGTGTGTATGTTCGGGGTGTGCTGTGTAGAAATAATTATATATATATCTATTTTATATATATATATATCTTTTATATATATATATATCTATATATTATATATATCTAACCGAAGAGTGGGAAGCCGGTGATATATGTGATATCCTGCTGAAACCCCCCGACCGTTTGAGGGGCGTGGTCATCCCTCTCTGGAAGGGGAATCGGGATCGCTGGAACTGCAGCAACAACCGTGGCATCACGTTGCACACTACACCAGGCAAGGATTTCGCCCACATTCTTCTGAAACGGATCCGCGACCACCTCCTAAGGCACCAGAGACCGGAGCGGCCTGGATTCACTCCTGGCAAGTCCACAATAGACCGAATCATAGCGCTTCGAGTAACTGTGGAACGCCGTCATGAGTTCGGTCGTGATGTGCTCGCACCTTACATAGACCTCAAAAAATCGTCTGACTCGGTACATCGGGAGTCGCTATGGGAGATCCTGAGGCCTGAGGAGAATTCTGACACGGAGTATTGGCTCAATAGGAAGCCTATATACTGAACGTTAATTCAGAGGTCTCCTGGACCAAGACCAAGATTCAGGACTTTGGGGGCCTGTAAGGGAAAACCCGTTCAGTCGATACATGCTTGCAGTCACAACATGTATCGCAGAAAGCTCTGCATACCTTGATAACGTAGTCCATGTCTCTGGGCTGTCAGACCAAGAAGTCAGTAGACGGATTGGTCTGGTAGTTGGGCAGCTCGACCAGTCCTGTCGCAAGGAGTTAGAGGTAGGCCGAGGAGACTCGCCATAAGGGACCCCCGTGGTTGGAAGCGAAGGGTGTATGCGGCCATGCGCCCCCGTTGGCGTTAGCCCCTTAATGAGGATGAGGATGATATATATATATACATATATATATATATATATATATATATATATATATATATATATATATATATGTGTGTGTGTGTGTGTGTGTGTGTGTGTGTGTGTGTGTGTGTGTGTGTGCGTGTGTGTGTGTGTGTGTATTTATATATATATTTTTTTTATACATACACACACACAAACACACACACACACACACATACACACACACACACATACCACACAC
>NW_023638734.1:10000-12722 GCF_015228065.2 Penaeus monodon
GCATTCTTAATTAGTTCTGCGTTATTTCATCTATTCCGGGCTCTTGTTATTCTTACTTCTTTTATGGCTTTATAACTTCGTCTAGCAGTGGCGGGGTTCATCTTCGTTGTCATTGGTCTAATTAATGTTGTTGTTAATCTTTATTCTTTTTGTATAGGTTGGAACAATATTGATTCCATCTATCTTTGACTTCTTTTCCATCACATAAAACAAGTCATCTTCAGTTTTGATAGTGTCCATTGTAGGTTTAAATTTTCGTGTGATTTTCGTACTCCCTTTGGGAGAGTTCTTTAGTTTTCTTATTGATAGAAGTTTTCAATTCTCTGGCATGTTTTATTTAAATATTTTTCCTTATCTTGTCGCAGTAATCTTTGATTTTTTGCATTTTGCTTTTTGTAAATTACTTTTTCAACTGGATTATTGATACCCTTTGATTTTAGGCATCTTCTTGTTTCAATTTCACTTAGTTTTTTTTTCAGATATCCAGGGGGTTTGTCTTTTTCTTTTTGGCGATAGTTTCTTAAACAGTGCTCAGCAGGAGTTCTTTTCCTTCTTCCCACAACTCATTTGGTGTTTTATCATCTTCACATTGATTGAGTATTTCAAATTTGTTTGACACTGAATTCTGTAATTGTTATCAAGAGTTTTTGTAGTCGAGCTTTAGGGTGGTGTTGGACGCTCCATCTTTTTGAGTCTTATTTTTAAGTCGATAGTTAGTAGTTTTGGGGGTCACTGTTGCAGTCGGCACAGTCTTGTTTTGGCATTTTTTATGCAACTTTTCCATTTTGGTTCAGCACAATGTAGTCAATTTGGTTGCGTGTTCTTTTGTCTGGTGAAAACCACGTGTACAAGTGTCTTGGTGGTGTTGGAAAAATGTATTGGCTATAACTAGATATTTGTACTACAGAAATTTAATAAAATCTTTACCTCTTTCATTTATATCTCCAAGGCCGAATTTTTCCACAGGTGTCATTTTTTAGATCATTTTTTCCTACTTTGGGGTTGAGGTCTCCCATGATTTTTGTACTCTCTGTTAGGGATTGTGTCTAAAGTATCTTGGGGAGAGTTATAAAATTTTCCATTTTCTTCATCACTTGCATATTGGTTGGGGCGTAGCATTGTATATACTAATGTTATGAGGTTTTGCTTGTATTCTGACTTTTAAAAAGCGATCATTTATTGGGCTGTACCCCAAATTTTTGCATTGCAGTTTTTTCGTGAGAATCATAGCAACTCCGTGACTATAATTTCCTTCTTCTTTTCCAAAAAAAAAACTGTCTTGTTTTCTTTAGTTTTGAAACTTCCATTACTTTTCCAATTGGTCTCGCTTATTCCTAGTATTTGAATGTTGTATCTATCCATTTCGTTACAGACAGTATGTAATTTACCCATCTCTTTCATTTTCCTTACGTTCCACGTTCCGATTTTTAATGTTTTCTTAAATGGACATGTTTTTCTTTATCTTCTTTGTCTTCCAGATGCTGTTTTTAAAATTGTCAGCCTGGTTGCCCACCTGACTAACGCGCCCCTTGATAAACCCCCGCGACGGGCGTGTGGTTTTGAATTATCATTTCTGTATTTAATCATTGGGTAGAGGTTTGTCAGGAGAAATAAAAGTTGAGTGGAATCACCCAGGCTCCTTCTCAACTCGCGTCTCCAACTAACTAGGAGGAACTATCTCTGCCGCTTTTTAAAAAAGTTACACTGTAATACGACAGACATATTATTTGGGTTTAAAACCCGTAATCAGTAGAACTGAAGGTGTTTTCACCAGATATCCACTGCCCTGCTGCCGACAGTTTCACCGCAACCCTGGTATAGGGAGCTTTAAAAGGGTGCTATCCTGTTTCAGGGACCCCAGGGTGCAGTTTATTGTCTTACCCAGGGCAAATATATATATATATATAAAATATATTTTATATTATATATATATATGTATTATATATATATGATATATATATATGTATTATATATATATAATATATATATGTATTATATATATAATATGTATATATATATTCATATACTATATTTTAAAATATATATATATATATATATATATATTATATTATTTTATATGTTGTGTGTGTTTTGTGTATGTGTGTGTGTGTGTGTGTGTGTGTGTGTGTATGTGTGTGTGTGTGTGTGTGTGTGTGTGGTGTGTGGTTTTGTGTGGTGTGGGTGTGTGTGTGTGTGTGTGTGGGTGTTGTGTGTGTGTTGGGGTGTGTGTGTATGTATGTGTGTGTGTGTTATGTATGCATATATACATAAATGCATACTACATGCATACATGCATATATATATATGTATATATATTATATATTATATATATATATATATAAAATATAATATATTTTATATATGTGTGTTTTGTGTGTGTGTGTGTGTGTGTTGTGTGTTGGGGGTGTTGTTTTGTTTTGTTTGTGTGTGTGTGGTGTGTGTGTGGTGTGTGTGTGTGTGTGTGTGTGTGTGTGGGTGTGTGTGTTTGTGTGTGTGTGTGTGTGTGTGTGTGTGTGTGTGTGTGTGTGTGGGGTGTGTATGTAGATGTATAAACATTAAATATATACATACTTTTATATACACACACACACAAAACACACAAAATATATATATATATATATAATATATTAATATATATATAGTATATATATATATATATTTTATATAATTAAATATATATAAATATTATTAAAAATATATATATATATATATATATATAAAA
>NW_023638735.1:0-12720 GCF_015228065.2 Penaeus monodon
AAACCCCAAGGTGGGGGGGCTGCCGTTTTTGCATCGGGGGGAAACGGCCCCCTACATTAAACGGCAGCGTAGTTTGGGGAAGACGTCGCCATGCCTTGGAAACCATGCTCTTTTTTCGTTTCGAAGATCCCAAAATTCCGATAGGACGGTGTGATGTTGGGTATAGCATAATAGGGGGCGACTCCCAATGGGTTGGTGCAGCTGTTGGTACGAGCTGCCTTTGGCACTTGCGGAAATCACACCTCGACGACGTCCGGCTTCTCGCTGAATCCCCGTTGGGGCATCGTTGGGGGGTTTCGTCTGCTGCGACCTGCGACTCCGGCGCCGCGGTTCGGGCGAAGACGCTCGCCCCAAAACTTTAGATTAAAGTTCAAACCGTTTGAGTAAAAAAGGGGTTCCTTTTTTCCCAACCTCAAAATCACTGAATCGTTTTAGCAGCTTTAAATCGATCAACTTCTACCTCGGGGAAAACACTTTTTTCCCGTCGAATGCCCATCGAAAGATTGTACATGAAATGTATGTGGTGTACATTAAATGTACATTGTCGTTTTCGTCGAGGAATGCGGATAAAGCTCGAATAGTCCTAAAAATCCGGGATTTATCGATTTCCCCCTTTTTCCATGGGCTGGACATGGAATGCAAAGGGGAGTCCGGAGGAATAAAGTTCCTCGACATGAAAATTTGACCCTTTTAAAAATTTCCGGAGAAAAAAAAATGGCCTCCCCCCCGCCCAAACCCAACAGGAAACCCCCCCACCATCGCTGATAAGAAGTTTGTCTACGACGCGTTTGTGATTGTGATGGGGGCAAGAGGTCCCCCGTTCTCCCACCCATTGGGGTTCGACAAAATGAACCCCCGCTCGACCACCCTTCGCCCTTCGTGAGCATGTTTTGAGCGATTGTTTGAGCCCCGAAAAGTTTACAGGCGGGATGTCCCCGGGTGCGGAGTCCGGTGATTGTCTCGTCTTGGCTTTGGTCGATTGGGGCTTTTTTTAAAACCCCCTTTCGCGCCATCTCGTGGCGGCTTAACCTTACGGACTTGTTTGGGGGGCATCTTTCTTTCACAAAAAAGCGATACCGTTTGGCCCCGGGGTGGGTTGACGCTTTTAAATGTCATGCGTTGCCCTTGATCTTTGGGTTTTACGATTCAGGGTTTTTATCTCACTCGAGATGGTGGTCCCTTTGGTTCCCCCTTTGTTCATTGGGGAAATTTTAGCGGGGAGGGCCGGGGGAAACCCCGACTCCTGTTCGTTTTCCCTTTGGGTCGGGGGTCGTTTGACGGTTTTTTTTATTTTTGGGCCATCCTCATCGGTCGCAGGGCTGGCCCTTCGCTTAGCACTTTTGGTTTCACTGGGGGTATCGCGATCCCCAATAAATGCTTTTTCTCTGAAAGAGGGCCTTTTTTCCAAGAGCAATTTGGCACGCTTTTTTCAATGCAGCCACTGGTTTTTTCTGCCTGGCAGTTTTGTGCACACCCCATCTCACCCACTTTTTGAATTTCTCTGAGCAAACGCAAGGGGGATTGGTTGGGTCGCTTGGCGTTCTGGCTCTTGCCTTTAGGTTCGTATTCTCCCCATGAAGGGAAAACGTATGGCAGTTTTTTTTTTGGGCTTGCGCCCCGTTGGGGGGTTTTGGGATGTCGATACGGTTCTTGATTTACCGCCGTCGATTGACTTTCAATTTTGGATTTGCTTATCGCCTTGGCGATTATTGGCTGGAACATCTGGCTTCAAAATCAGGGAAACCAAGCCTCGGATACGAAAGAATCGGATAAAGATTGGCTTTGTGTTGTTCTTGCGATCGTGGGAGCGACCACGGTCATTCCTGGGGTCGTGCAAAGCTTAGTTGCCTTGAGCCAAACGCTTGGTGGAATCTGATTTTTGTGCTCAGCTAATTTTTCGACTCGGGCTTTGGTTTCGTACCCGGGGTTTTTGGCAAAAGACTGAAGGCGACTTTTTTCGCAAAGAACACGGCGGGTTTTATTCTTGGGTGCGGGTTTGATTTGTCTAGGATATTTCCATGGTATTGCCCCAAAGCATTTCAGTTTTCGGCCCTTTCTTCCCCTCGGGGGGCTGCCTTTCTGTTTTCCGGTTTGTTGCTGGCCTTTGCTTCTGCAAAATTCACTGGGGGATTCCGATAGAAGTTTTTCTCGCCGCATTTCTATCGCATCGGGGACGATGATCGTTTCGCTTGTTCCATTTCAACTTGAGACGCTTGAATTTTCCACTGGCCGGGATAGGGGTATTCGTTGCGATTCGGGGTTACTTTTTTTATTTCAGTGTCAGCGAAACCGAGTTGCTCGCCGGTGTGGGCCCCAAAAGTATTGGGAACGTTGGGGAAAGTTTGTTTTTTGATCGTGTTTTTTCAAGCTGCGACATTCTTTAGATCGCAGCGCCTACTGTTTTTCAAAGCATTGCTGCGATTGGGATATCTTGTCGGAATTTCCAAAGGCTTGCAGTTGTCTCGTTTTAGAAGCAAAGGAGAAAAGGGCGAGCGAATTTTGAGCATTCGAGATCAACCAGAAAATGGGTTTTTTTGCGATGGAAACTTTTTTCTTGGTCCCCCGTTTTGGGTTCATTTGTTTTGCAACGCATTTTCCCAAGGGAAATGCGGTTTCCCTAAAGTCGTTTGCTCTGTTTAAATTTAATTTGCTGCTGGATTTGCATGGCGGAAAACTCAACTTCGCGGGGGCGTCAATGTTTCTCGTCCCCTTGGTTTTTCGATGACGAGTCTCGCGGCGTGGTTGTGATTTAAAAGTCAAATGATCCTGTGAGATATGGAATTTGTCGCGGTCTTGGCGGGTTCCTATGGGGATTGTCAGTTCCTACATCTTGGTCACGAAAAAGATAAATCCAATGACATGGTCCCCCATGGGGTTTGCCCCTGGGCCACCTGATGGCTTGCCCAGATCGTTTTGGGATTTGGGTTTTCCGACGCAGAGACCCTTCCTTGATCTTTTTTGGGGACAGTTTACGAATTGGCGCCTTGTTTTATTTCTTTGGGATTGTTGACCAGAGGTGTGTTGTCCAAAGGGACGCTCGACAACCATCGGAGGCGCAATGGTGATGGTTGCTTACTCGGTAGCTTTTGTTCTGATTCGCGGCCAGAGCAATTGCAAAGCGTTTCGTTTTTTGTTGATGCTTGGCGTGGCTTCGTTTTTTTGGGAATGGAAACTTCTTAGCCCTTTTCGCGATCGCTTTTTGGGTCTACCTGGAAGATTCGGGGGAGCAGGCGTGTTCAGCTTCCTGAAATGGCGATAGTGGTTATCGAGACCAAAAGCTGAAACAGCGACTGGCTTGTCGCTTCCTTTGAAAAAGAGGGGGTTTGTTGATACGGCCCCGTTTTATCCGCCGCAGCCCGGAAATGCGGGGGGATTTTTTTTTTTGGTTTGCGGCGACAAACCCAGATCGTTTTGTCGATAGCGCGAGGTGCCTTTGGCGAAATTGCAATCGACGATTCCGAGTTTTGCTGCTGATTAGTTGTTCTCTTGTTCGCTTTCGTGTGGTGCTTGGACTTGAATTTTTGCGAGTTCGGGCCCGACTTTGGGGTAAAACCTGGGGCAAAACTCGATGCAACGGGGTGCTTTTTTTCGTTTTTGGATTTTTTGGACTCGGGCATTCAAAAAAATCCAATCTTTAGTTGTAAAACGCGTAAAAGATCCAAATCGCCCACGGAATCCGTCGCTTTCTCGAATAAATACTCCCACTGGTTTCTGAAAATCGTTCGGAGCTGTTTTGCCGTCTTGCGCAACCGCTCGGGACAATCCGTCGAAATAGATTTCAAATCGGTCGGCAACCCCGTTGTTGGGTCAACTGGGGACTTGCTCATCTGCCCCCATTTGTGGGCCCAAAACGGGGGAGGTTTGGGGTTGGCCACCCCGGGTAAAACGGATGTCTTCGCCCCTTGAATCGATCGGGGGAAAAACGAGAGGGGAAACGAATTTGCTGGGCCCCCGTCCCGTGCCTAAAGATTTTTTCCATTTTCGGGCTTTGTCTCTTTGCTCCGTTAAAGCTCTCGCGTTTCGGAGGCCTGCTCGCTCACAGGGGAAAACGATTTGCCGTTGAGCGAAAGCCCTCCGGAGATCCGCCCAAAACGTTCCATTTTGTCTTCGGCATTGACTAAGTCCAAAGTGGCGAGTCCAGTAGGGAGGGGCCCTGTCTGGTCAAATAGATGCTTTTTTCCGTCAACCGATAGGCGCCGACACCCTTTGCACCGACCCCAATTTCTCCCGCTATTGTTTCATAGATCATGTAGTTTCGTTTTCGCTCAGCCCTTTGACTTCTGGGAATTTGGGTAAATTCTTTACCGTCGAAGGCAACCCACCATTCCCGTCATTTTGGGTTGGGTAGGATTGCATGCACGCGAACCAGATTTTTCCCCCGCTTGTCTTAAATAATCCTGTTGACGTTTTGCTGCACGGGCCCTTCTTGCGTGTGAAAGGGGAAAAAAGATTTTCCGTCGTACTTCAGGGCCCCGTATCCGTCGGTTCAAAACCCAAAGGGTTTCCCTTTGCTTCTTCCAAGCCAATAAATTTTTTTCCCGGGGCTTATGCTGTAGCTCGAAAATTTGGGGTTTTTGTCGTCGGATTTGAAACTGGGAAAATGGGGTTTTCCGTTATGGGGGAAAAACTCCTTGGTTCGTGCGGGTCCAAATGTTTCCCTGGTGATCGCTCGAACGCCCATCCAACCCTTCGCCTTGTCTTGCCGCCCCTGCCCCATTCTTCGTACGCTTCCCGCGTATTTGCTTAACCCCCATGCCCCCAAAACCATAAATTTCCGCCTTTGTCTTGTGAAAAATGAGACAGCTTCGTTGGAGGGGAGACCGTCCTGTGTCGAAAAACCATTGGAGCGTCTTGCCGTCGAAGCTGCTGCCCTTTGGACTCGTTCCAAACCAAAAATTGCCTTGGGGATCTTCAAAAAAGTCGATGACATAGGGGGGGATTCGATTGAAGTCGCGGGTTTTAAAACGGCGTCTCTTTATCCATTTGACGACCTTCGTTTGTTCCGCATCGGGTTGGGTTAACTGAGTCTCTGGGTGGGATCATACGTGTTCATTTGCTCTACCCAAACCGGCGAACGGCGCGGTGTTTGGCGTGTCGGGGGTTTCGTTTTTTCTCAGCTAGAAATCGAGTCCCCTTTTATTTCTCCGGTGCGTGGCATTCCCCGCAGTAGGAAAAAAAGGGGGGGGAATTGTTTAACAAATCATCCCCAATGGAGGGTCTGAAGCGGGGGGGGTTCGTGTCAAAGAATCGACCGCAGATGCTTGAGGGCGACATAGAATGAAATTGCCTGGGGTCCGTATGGATGGATACGGCCATGATCCGGCAAGAAAATGAAGTAAAAAATGTGCACGTGAACCCGTGGTTTGATGGTGGCTGGACTGCCAAAAAATCGTTTCACTTCAAGGGGCCCTGTCTGTTTGGGGATGGCTTTCTCGCGTAGTAGTCTTGTTGACCCCTATCCTAACGATCTAGCGTTAAGTAAATGAAATCGACCGCCAACCCCGTAAATGCCGGGGCGAAAACCGTGTAAGGGCTTTCCTTTAAAATGAATGGCTTGTTCCCGAACCACAAGACCCCCGTGGACATCGATGTGATCAAAAATCCCGACGTCAATCCCCCTGTCCCATATGGACGAACTGGCCCGCTTTTGCCGATGGTGACCTTCAGTGCCAGACTTGAAAAACGGGCCCCGAGCATATCGAATACTGGAGTCCCGGGATCGTTATCGTGAGTCCTCGTCGCAGATCCGATCTGGTTGGGGAACTACGTGCCATCATATTGGGTCGAAGAATTGGCGACTTGGATGAAGGGTTTGGAACCCAAAGTTCCCCAGCAAAATTTTGAAAGCCCTTGCGTGCCTTGATTCGTCTTCCAAGGTCCCCATCTTTGATTGGAAAAAGACTTGCAAATCGTTTTTAAAGATGGGCCGTTTTGGGTGGGGGGATTCGAATTGAAATCCGAATTTTTTTTATGGGGTCGTTTGGGTAAAGTTTTTCAAAGCACTTGAACCGACTGAATCGGATCGTCGCGTTGAAGGTTCAGCGAGCTGGCACGTTTTTCAACGTCCGAAGACGCGGAACGTTTTTTTCGGGAACGCAAGTTGGGTCACTTCCACCCGGGGTTGTTGCCGTCTACGACACTGTCGTCGGAAGAGGAAATTTCTATCCTCACCCAAAATGTTGACGGGGTGTCGCTTTGAAGAAACATTGGGAACGCGGAGATTCTCCTTCCGTGAGACTGCCAAACTGATTGCTTCCTTGTGATCGCTGCAATATGCTCCAAACGGGATTGCCTCGGAATCAAAGCCGTCAAACGTCTGCTAACCGCGAGGGCAAGCCGCTGTGATGGACTTTGGACCCCAAAAACGAGATCTTGACATTGGAAACACGAGACCTCGGAAGGCGATTTTGGAACGCCTCCCTACATGTGCCGGAACGGGCCGCGGGCGATTCACGAAAGGGTCGATGCTCGAAGCGCGTCTACACCTGGGCGGATGCTTTAAAATGCCACGGGAAAAAAGGTTTTTCCCAAGGATGCAGAATGTTTTTGTTGCAGGTTATGGAGGACGAGCCGCGTTCACCAAAAACTTCTTAAGACGGACCTTTCCATTCGACTTGGAAACAATTTGTCCCAAAGGCTCTCGCTAAAACACGGTCACGTCGGTATCAGTCGGCGGCAAAATTGTCTTTTTGATTGAACCCTTCTTGGGGGGGCCCCATAAAGGGAAAGCCCTTGGGGGGGATTGGAAAAGCTGGGCGATGGTGTCGAAAATCTCCACGGGCAGCAGCTTTGTTGGTGATCGCTCCGGGGGTTTCAATCGGTGGGTTTGTCTACCTGTCTTGGTTGTCGACTCAATTCGTCCACATCACCGCACTCGGAAAACACGCGGATGGAGGCCAAAATGCTGGAAAACATCACGAGTTTTCACGAAGCAGGCTTGGCCCAAATTTACCAGAATCAATCCCAGTGACGCACAATCGCGTCGACCAGATTCCTTCCGCTTCCCCTTTTTTCATATTGATGCGGGCACGAATTACGAAAACAATCGGGGGTGAAAATCAAAATTTACAGCGATTATCCTTGGCGGCTGACTGGGTCTCAAAAAAATTTTAAACCGACATACAGCTTTAGGTTGGGTCCGCCCGAATTTCGGGGAAGCGTCCCCATTCGGTCAAGGGTGAATCCTCGAAGCGAACCCGGAGGGAAGGTCGTATCATGAATTTTTTTGAGTCGACGGGCCCCCTGTGCTTCGCTATGCTCGTGCCCAAATCTGAAAGCGAGCTGCGTTCATTCACAACAACGATGTATCAAGTCCCAAGCGAGACGGGGGTTTAAAGGGGAAATAGGGGGAGTGCTTTCGATCACGCGACCGCTGCCCCGAGACATTGAATCGACCGATGGGTTTGCGGGTGCTTTCAATCTGATGCTGGCGTTGCAACGCTACAAACCCCCCCTGCTCTTGTCGTTTTCGGAGGCAAAAAAACGATGGGCGCAGCGACTGGGCGAACTTCGATGGAATACTAACGAAGTGAGCCATCGCAAAGTCGGGTGCAAATCCCACCCCAAAGCAGACGTCCTGAGTCTTATCGTACGAGAAAACCAAACCGGAAACCCTGTCGCGTGGGACGGCTTGTCAAACTTTACCCCCGATGGTTTTTTTTCTGGTGTCAAAAGTCAGGTTTGCCGCCGCGATTTGAACTTTTTTTTTCAGGAAGTTTTCCCATGGCTTGCACGCAATATCGAAAAGTTCGCCCGATTAAAAAAGGGTATTTTTCGGGGTTGGGGTTTTCGCCCTTTGATGTAACAAGCTGAAGACCATTTTTTGCAAAAACGACATGAAACCCCGACCCATAGGGGGAACCCGGGGATTGCATTTCCTTGACAAATCGCGGGAGCCCGTACCACAATCAACCACGAAATTTTCCAGACTTCGCAGGGCGAAGGGAAACAAAGCGAAAAAAAAATCCAGCATTCCCTGCTCTGCCAGGCGCTTTTTCCAGTCCCAAAAATTTCTCTGGCAGACTTGGAAGGGTTTTTTTGGGTGGGGGGTGGTTGTGGTCGTGTACGGCGATGTCGCAAGAACTTCATGCGTCCCCGGAAAAGGTACGATTGCAAAGTCCCCAGTTTTTAAAACGGCTCCCATTGGGCTTGGGGGTCTGGAATAACTGCAAAAAATCTGGACAGAACCAAGGCTCATTGACGAATAACATGGGGGCCGGTTTTTGCTTCTTCTTCGCGACAGCACTCCGCGCCGTCATTCCGATCACGACCAAAGAGGAGGTTCGGGCGGCTGAAACCCCTTGATCTGAACATTGTGATTGCCATTTTTCCCCTTTCCCTCATTGGGAAACAAAAAAGACTTGGGGCCAAATTTTCCGTTTTTCCACGTCGGGGGCAGTCCGTTGAATGCGGTAAATTCTCCCGACGGTAGAAAGCCGTCGCCCAACCCCATCGAAATTGGTGTCTTGCCCGGAGCAAATTGATTCGTCGTTCCCCCGGCTTCAAACGCGAGTAATTTTGCCGATGCACCCCATCGGTGATGCGCGAACGAAAACCCGTCGTCGTTGTCGTTGCGGGAGTTGGGTTTGGCTTTCCCCCGGGCGGCAAAAAACTCGACCGAAAATTGGTAAAACTTTTTCCCCGAAACATTAAAATTTCAAATGCTTGAAAACTCTGCTATTTCCGTCATCTGTCCTAAACCCCAAAAAAAATTGGGGCCTTTGGAAAATTTGGGAAAAGGGATCGCAATTGGGTGCTCCATTGGGCACTGTGGAAATGTCCTCCCCCCCCTGGGGGTACAAGTTGATGGGTTTGAATCACGGTATTGTCTTCAAATCTTCGAGCAGAAGCACCCGGCTTGGCATTCCCCAAGCGAAAATGGGACAAACTGGGCTAAAAAAAAATGAACGCATCAAAATTTTTTCCAAGTTGTAAAGTCAAAGGAACGGACGGGTAACGGGGGGTTTTTTTTCGAGACGGATAATTCCGACCCGTGCGATGTGTAGTTCAAAACAAAGGAAGGGTTTTGAAAGCTGAAAGCCTGCCCACCACCCACGCTTCGGTAACCCCCGGGGTCATGAAAGGGAAATTCGCCGTGGGATCACCATAGATGTCTTCGCCGGCTGGGGCGGCGACTTTGTTGACAGGATTATCACCCGCATTTACTGCGGAGCTCCCGCAGGGTTGCTTGAACGCATGTTGGTGAGTCGGAAGTTCGGTTACCGTCAGCGTATGGGTTCCTGGCTCCTTTGCCCAAATTGAGATTCTGAGACGGGACCTTGGCCACGTGAACCCGGGAGCGCGGCCTCGCGGCCCGGGACCCCAAAACGCGTTTTCCCCCCCACCCCCATATTTTTTTCCCGCAAAAAAAAAGAGCGGATTGGGTTGTAATCGAAAGAGCTGCCCGGCAGAACGCCCCCTCGGGAGCAAATTTTTCCTGCGAATAGAAGTTTGTGAAAGAAAAGGGGCCCATCGAAACCCAAAAAAAATTTGAAGTGGGGTTTCGGGGGAAAAAAGAAAAAAAGTGGAACAACCCCCCAAAGGCCACTCTAACCCCGCCAGTTTGGGGCTGAACCCCTTGGTCACTTTTCTCTTCGCTGACTTCTACCGCCGACCGGCCGCTCCCCTTCAACTTTTTTAATAGTTTTTAAAAGTCGAAATTTTTTTCCCTTGTTTTTCCGCTTGGAGGCTCCGCTTCGTCCTTTGGGCGGCTGGGGCGGAGCAAAATATTTTTCCGCGCGGATCGTTGGATTCCCAAAACGCCGAAATAGAGCGGCCAAAAAACTACTAACCCAATTGAAACAGGGGCCAACGGTAGAGCTTAAAAGAACGTAAAACAAACGAAGAGGAAAATCCTCCTGTCCTCCCTTTTTTCGGAATTCAAAAAAGATCCTCCCCCAAACCCAATGGGGCCCCCCCGCTGGTTGAAGAAGATCCCGCCACCTTTTTTCGATTCGACATCCTTGGCCAGATCCACACGGTCGCGACCAGTATTGGGACAATAATGGAAAACCAAATCGCATGCACCGAAACCAGTGCATTGGTGGGCGGCAGTCAACCGGGGACACCATGAGTTTCACAAACCCCGGGATGGGGAAGATTGGGCGCTGCTTGAGGCAAAAACCAAAGGGCCCCAAACCCCGCGATGTAACAAACACTTTTAAAAAATTTGGGGGTTACTTTTTCGATCTGTGGTCTCGAAGCGTCTGGGAAATTTATTGGGCTGGCGGGAAAGGTCTCGATTCGTCCCTCGCTTACGACGGGAGATGATTCCCCATTGTCAGAGTCACATTCCGACACCGCGACCGACGTTTGCCTTAAGCGCAAACCATGCTTGTAGGCAATGTGGCATCGAAGGGAAATTTTCGATTTCGATTCGTATAATTTTTGGTTTCGGTAGGGGTCAATGTTGGCGTGCAGTTTTTGGAATGAACCTTCGCTAAAAACTACTGTCGTAAACGCCGCGGGATAATCCCTTTCTACAATTCAAATTGGGGGCATTGGGTCGTTGAAGTGCTCCCACGAGCTAGGACCCAGTTCATACTCTTTTTCGGTCACAAGGCAGTCATTGAGCACGCGAGTCACGTGTTCTTGATTGAGATTTTGACCAATAAAAAAAAGCTCTTGCTTTCGATCACCGTACTCACCAGTCATTCTAGCTTCGATCTCGGCGATTACATCCTGTTCTTCTGGCCACGAATCTTCCGGCGCTGCTGCCCACCAAAATCCAGCGGGTTCAAGTAGAACCGAACACCCCGCTTGAGACCAGTTGTAAGCCCAATCATGACGTGAAGCGTCCAAGCGCCCCCCTTTCTTCGGGGCCGTTTTTTAAAAAGTCCCCTTTCCATGTCATCGCCAATTGCTTCCCAAGACGCTCAGGATAAAAGGGGGTCGCACGAAACGTTTGAGATACCGTATTCCCCCTTTTTTCGGATTTCCCCTTCCCCGAGGAATCGCCAGCCAGTCAGACGACATTTTATGTGCTTCATCAAAATTAAAACTGCCGGTGCCCAGTATTTCGTCGAGAGGCACCCGGCTTTGAGTAAAACGAACGTTTGCCCTGCATTGGGGTTTACTGATGATCTTCTTTTAGCCAACTTTTCGGGGGGGTACCAAACCTCCCTTTTTTACAAGATCACTTTGCAAAATTTAACCTGGGCTACCCCAAATCGACGATGTTTTCGATCATTTCTCCTGAGGGCCCCTTTTTCCCATCGTTCAAATCACCCATGGCCGAAAACCTTCAAAAAATTTTTGGGAGCATCGACAACGTCCCATCGGTCAAGCCAGCAACATTAGAGAGGCTCTCACCCCTCTTCGTCTTCAAACGTAAAGGTCTCGGCAACCGCTTGGTTCGCTGTTTTCCGGTCGTTCGATCAAAAGGTAATGAACGTTTCTCATGGCGAGCCTTTTTACTTCAATCAGCAAGTCTTTTCCCTCAGCGACAGCAGATACCCCATTGGACACCCCTACCAGCCTTTTGGGTTGAAAAAGTTGAGCGCTCCCATCTCTCACCTCCCCGCTAAAATATTGACCTCGCTCTATCTTGCGTACTGCGACTTTTAACCCTTCGGGGTTCAAAACAGGATGGATCCAAAGCGTGGTTTTGCCGGCTCCCAGAACCCGCTAACACCGTTCCCGGGAAAGTTTTTTCAAAAACTTTTTCGAAGTTTTCTGAGAATTCATCGAGTGGCTCCAGGGGGCTGCCTTTTTAAGGATGGGGGCATTGAAACGGAAGCAAATGTAACTTTGCAAATCGATTGCAATGCAAAAAAAACTTTCCCCCCGCCAAGGAGGGGGAAAACCCCTTGGTTAGTTTGATTCGTTCAGGGCCCCAGTGACCCGAGCTGCTTGTTTGCTAGCCGCAATTTTTGCGTGCCCTCGAAGTAAGATTTGGGGACATCGCCAAATTCTTGCTGAGCTTTATGCTTCCACCCTAAACTTGATCTGGCCATGCAGGATCGGGGCCCCCAATCGACAAACAAATGTGGGTGTGCTCGATGTTCTTCCCCATGGGGAAAACCCAAATCAAAAAGCCAAACTCGATCCCCAAGTTCGGTTTTGCGAAGTAGACCGGCGGATGCCATGTCGTTGAGGCTACGGAAAACGGTGGCTTTGTCTACACCAAGATCCCGTGCTCTGTGGAAACCTCCGCGTGAGTCAAAGGAAAAAAGGGACCATGCATAGCTTAAACGTTGCAATTCTTGCGGCTTGCACGCAGCCCGCTTTTCCCAAGGCCCGCTTAATTTCTTCCAAAAGTTCCGACAAACCCATCTGATTTTTGATGCTTCAATTCCCGTATCAATCAAGCAACGGTTAAGACGTATTTTTCACAAATACCAAAGGGTTTGTCATAGTAACGTCGACAGAGAAATCGACACCCATTTCGGGAGAGACTTTACGTTCGAGGGAGTGCCTTGTTTTTCTGCAAGCTGGTACGCCCCACAAACTAATTTTGGGTTTGTGACTTGATTTTTCTTTTTTTTTTTGCAATTCTGTGGGGAAATTTCTAGAAATGGCTTGGGGGGGGGGGGCTTGTTCCTGCAACAGACTTTTCCGGGGAAAGGGTTGGTCTCGGTGCAGCGTCATTGTCGAGATTTTTTTGGACGGGGGAGCGAAAGCCCGGGAAATTACGACGTAAAAACTGATTTTTGCGAGACAGCAATTCATCTTGGCGGTTTTTGGGGGGGTTTTGGGGTTTTTTTCTTTTCCCCCCTTTTT
>NW_023638736.1:0-7500 GCF_015228065.2 Penaeus monodon
AGACAAAAGGAAAAACCCGGGTGGCTATTTCCCCTTTTTTGGGTTTTTTTCGGCAGTGGTAAGCTTGCGAGAAAAATTACCCAAACATTAACCCTCCCAAAGCTAACCCTCGTCCCCGCTGCAGATGGATACTCTAAGGACACGGGGTTTAAAATTTCCGCGGAGGTCGCTGCCTTTGGGACGCGGAAATAATCGGGGCGTCTCGAATTTTGTTCGCGGACAATTGAGAATTTAAAAAGGAGGTAGTTCGGGTTTTTTCATTTTTTTTTTTTTTTTGGTTTCCCTTGTTGCAGGTTTATGGTAAATCCCGGGGTTTTTAATATGTAGAGATGATAGTGTGGAAATAAAGGGTTATAAACAACAGAGAGAGGATAGAGAGAGGCAAGAGACAAAAAGAGAGGGAAAAAAGGGATATTAAAAAAGCAAAAAGAGAGAGAAAGGAAAATGGAAAAGAAGCGGGGAAAGGATGGGAAATTAGAAAATATAATAAAATTGGAAAGAAAGAAAAGAGGAAGGCTAAGCGAACAAAAAGGGTAATCGGGGGTGCGAAAGGGAAAAAACGAACATGAGATCCTCCTCCTCCTGTTTCTTCGAGTAGTAAAAGAAACAGATTAAAAAAGTCGGCGTAAAATGCTCTCATCTCTCTCTCTCTCTCTCTCTTCTCGCTCTCCTCTTCCTTTCGCTCTCCTCTCTCTCTCTCCCTCTCTCTCTCTTCTCCCTTCCGTCTCTCTCTCTCTCCCCTCCCTCTCTCTCTCTCTCTCTCTCTCTCTCTCTCTCTCTCCTCTCTCCTCTCTCCTCTCTTCTCTCTCCTCTCTCCCCCCCCTCCCCCAACAACACCACACCCCAACACATTGCGCACTTCCCAAATGCTGCACTTATTTATTGACCATCTTTTTTTGAAAGGAAAAATTTCATTAGACCAAAAAGGGTATACATCTTTTCGTCCTTTTAAATCAGCTCATTATCAATATAAAATGGAGGGTAAGCATATTAAGAAAAAGAAGTTGAAATTTCCCTTTTTCTTGTTTCTTATTTATCAAAAATCCAAAAATCACTTTCTCCCCTTTTTCTTTTCCAATCCCTTTCCCCTTTCCCTCCTTCTGTAGCCCCCAATTTTTTTCTACCTCCCTTTCTCTCCCCCCCTCTTCCCTTAATTTCCAAAGTGCTTATTTTAAAGGGTGGCCCAAGATGATCCTATTGTATTGCTCAAGGCTTTTTTTATTTCCCCATGAAAAGCCCACGTGACCCCCTCGTTTCGGGTTTGGAGTTGCTATTTGCCGAGAAACTCTAATTACTCATTTACTCGAGCAAGCAACGACGCCTCTGTTATTTTTAAAGAGGAAACATCAAAGTAAGATCGTAAATACGGGAACTGGGAAAAGCTGATACAAATAAACAGAAACAAAAGACAGAGGAGAAAAATATAAGTTTGGGTAAAATTATGCTCAAGTTTTAAAACAAAATATCTCCGATCGTTCAATTTCCCTACCGTTAAATAGATATCGTTGTAAAATTCAAGGCAGAACAGAAAAGTACTGAGAAGTTTTTTAAAAAAAAAACGCTTTCTGCTTCGAATACCGATATAAAATTAATGCACATAACGCCGCACATGACAACGAGAAAACGAAATAAAGATGTAAAAGTCTCTAAAACTATGATAAAAGTACTTGAAAGATTCTGTAGAACTCATCAAGGAAGAAAGATGAGTTTCCTTTAAAGCTATCAAATTCATTCTCACTCATTGTAACAAGAATGGCTTGTTATAAATGCAAGGAAATATTTTATATTACTTCACAAGAAGGGATCCCAAAGGGAACTTTGTAACTACCCCCCCCTTTTTTTACTGTCAAATTAAAAGGGGCAAACCGCGTGAACCCAAATTTTCCTAACTTTTTCAGTAGACTTTAATTTTCTTAACTTTTTGTAGGTATCCTACTTTATCTATTAACTGTGAGAGTCGAAGGAAAATGTTCGGAAGCTAGATCATTCTAGAGCCCAGGTCCTTCAAGTGAGAGCCCAAAAGTTGTGTACAAACACTTTATTTCTGTAAATTTTACATATCTTTGATACAGGGTATAATTCATTGTCAAAGTTTATTCTATGGAAAGGATACCTTGTACTAAATATACCTTGTGTTGAATATGCTTGTTAGTTTTCATATCGATATATATAAAATTTTATATTATATATATATTTTATATATATATATATATATATATATATTATATATAATGTCAAAAGACTCTCAATTGATTCCTTTGTTTACATCCGGAACTTTCTTGGGACTTGGGAACTTGTGTTGCCTTCCGGGGTAAATTCACGTACTAATTCAGATAAATGCTGTTTCGTTGCAAGCCATTCACCTCCATCATTTTTTTTTTCTTTTCTTTTTTTTGGGGGGGGTGCATACCCCAGTCCTTAATTTTGGTAATTCTTTTTTTTAATTAAACTTGCTATCGCCCGTGTGATCAGTAATTTGTGTTTAACTAGTTTACATACATCTACTAACATAATTTCATGGAATTCTTATTGGCTGATTAGTTTGTAGTTTGAGTTATAATGAAATGATAATATACTCAATGACTTTTTTTCAAAAAGACATTTTAAAAATACTCGCTCACTGATTCAAATTTTTCACGATGTGAAGAGGCGGGGAAAAGGGGAAGTGAAAGATCGCCCTCTCTCTTTTCTCTCGTTTCTCTCACATACTCACCAACACACACACACAACACACACAACATACAACACCCCACACACACCACACACACACACACACACACGACCCCACACACACACACACACACACACACAACATACAATACATAAATACATATATACATACGTATACATTCATAATAATATAAATGTATATAAATGATTGTGTGTGTTTATGGGGCGCGTATAATACATATACATCCCTGAAGTCACAATACTATTAGGATTAAAAAATGAAATTTATGTACTCATAATACTTCTAATATGTTTTGTTACATTTCCTTGGCGGTTGGCCCGCTTTTTCACACTCCGCCTCCTCCTCAACCCTACCCTTCCCCTGCTGAATGAACCGTTATAAACGACTCCTTCTTTTTTTACTTTCAACTCAAAATTTTTTTCCTAGACGGTCTACGAAGTAGGCGTATCTTTTATTATTTGTATTACCTTTTTTAATCTTAGGTTTTATATATGTTAGGTATAAACCTAAGCCTGCTTCTCTTCTAGTGTTATACACGACCATTTGACACTGCTTCTTTGCTTAAAGTAAAAAGGAAGGAGATTTAAAACGCCTCGCACTTTTGCACATTGCTTTCCCCTTTCACTCTCAGCAATAATTTTACACTAACACATAAGCCTAAATTGGCATACTCCTTTAACCCTATTTACACATCACAAAAAAGCATCTACTCATTTCACTCCCAATCAGTCCTGCGACCCTTCAGATTCACCCCAAAAAAAACAAAATGCACCTTATAGTCACAAAAGCCCTTTTTTCGCTGCTCCTTTGTGGCGACACTAGAGCCTGCCTTGGGGTTCCGCTGGAAAATACGGGAAAAACTTAGTGCGCTACAAAAAATGCGCTCGAAATGAACGGTCTCTAGCGCTACGGTGACGCCAAATGTAAACACTGACACACACGAGTTTTTTTGTTTTAAATGGTGTTTTAAATACATTTACCATGCTTTTATTTATGCTATATTTATAATCTTTACCTTTACATTCGTATTTTCTATTAACAGTCCAGCAGCTAGGGTTACAAGTCAGGAAACATGATCTCACATTTCTTCACATTTAACATCCTTTGCTTAGCTGAAAATGTACTCAAATACCAGTTACCAGTCAAAAAGTACCCATTAGGTTTCAGTTGATTTTAAAGGTCCATATGGCAGCATCCATACCAAAAGATATTCCTTGGCACTCTCCATTAGCTGTTTGTAAAGATGTACGCTCGTCTGCTAGGCGCCCCAAACCTCTCGAGATGGGGTGCGTATCACACTACAAGCCGTTCCGTTGAAATTGTTCGATTCGTAGCGCTGCGAAGTGCCCAACGGAACGCAAGGCTGTTTTAAAACCCAGGCTCTTGCTTTCCCAAGTTATACTTTTTGAATAAATTTCCCGAACTTCGCGTGGATCTGTGATAAGTGTAGTTCGTGTAATTTATCTAGTCCATTTCTTTAATCTACTCCCATTAACACTCACTAGACATATTCAGCATAAATCCAAAGGCAGCCTTCTTCACACGTTTTTCCTGGATCTAGCCACTAACCTAAACACTCAAATATTCAGTCCTCTCGTTACACTGTCCCTTCAACCCCCCAATCTTCAAACCACTTCCCCCTACTTTAACTCTCCACCAGCCCCTTGTTTTTTAAACTCTTTTTCCCAAAATTTTTCCTCTTCCCCTTCTTTTTCTCCTTCTTCTTACGTTAAGCCCCCGCGTGTCCTGCTTGACGTCACTGTCCCCGCGTCCTCTGACATCCTACACAAAGGCACACCAGATATCAAACTCACAATTTAAAATACACTGAACACTGGATATTTAAAAAAGTGTTGAACCCCCATCGCCATCATGGACAAGCTCGACCCATCAGTCAAAACAAGGGCTACTAGAGAATCACCTACCTGGGATTACAATGCACATTAAAAACCAGATTAATATGGATCTGCTCGATATACACAGGCCAGCGCGCGAACTCCCCACCACACAAACCAATCTATTGGACTTAAATATATGTGTGTTGTGTGTGTGTGTTTGTTGTGTGTGTGTTGTGTGTGGTGTGTGTGTGGTGTGTGTGGGGTGTGGGGCGTGTGTGTGTGTGTGTGCGTGCGTACGTGTTAAATCTTTAGCACATAAAGGAATCACCCACAGCAACGATTTTTTATACAACACCAACATTGGTTCTAACGGTATTCTTCCCACGTACTATACGCGACAGCACATCATGGAAACGGGAACAGTTTTAAACCTTCATAATATAGGGCAAAAATACTGCAAAAAATCAAACCTAATTCATCCCACCGCACAAATTTCCAGCAACCAATCGCTCGAGCACGCGCGCACAAACACCACACACACACGCACGCGCCCCGAACGCGCACACACACACACACACACACCACACACACACACACACACACCACACACACACACACACACACCACACACACACACACACAAAAACCCACACACCACAAAACATCAGTGATTGTGTGTCGTTGTGGATTAAAGTCACTGCAGAAAATACCATAATAACGGGTATATTATTTTTCGGTGTAAGGTCTGTGAAACGGATTCCATATGTCAGATTAAAACAGAGTAAATCAAAATTAATTAACACGAAAATTTTTTTTATGAAAAAGTTTGTACTGTTTCTACAGACGAATCAATATGCTGTTTGTTCAGTTACATCCTTATTTTTCTGTAAAATTCGAAAGCCAAATGCTACAAATAAGGTACTTGTACTTTTTCGGGAAAAAGCGTGAAATAGATTTTTATAATTCACGAAAAGAGAAAGAAACGAAATATCATTTAATATATAATTAGTTACAGAAAGTAAACTTGTTGTCTTGTTGTTAATCACCAGTGCGCTTGTTGTTATTATGGAGACGTGGCTAAACTGTCTATCTCGATTTGACAGCGGTATAAGTCCCCTAAAGCCGTGGACGATGCCTCTTGCCAAACAGTATTTCTACCGCCGTTTTTAAAGTCATTTAAAGGTCGTGCTGAGTTCAAGTACCAACTGTATATACATTTGTAATTATTTCGTTAAGGTTTATCGTCAGGGGAAAACAAGACTAGAGAGGATAATGCATTGTAAAAAAATATAAATGTTAACCCCGTTCTAGTATCTTAATTTATATAATTTTCTCATTCTACTCACTTACAATGGACTGAGGACATATCAATAGCATTTACCGTATTAGAAATAAATAAAAGTAAACCAGAAATTCATAACTAGGCGATTTTCAGGGGAGCCTACGATATTACTACAACCTTACAAATCTTAAAGAAAAACATGGGAATCTCCCAACCATTCTGACTTCTTTGAATTAAATGTACGCGGACAAATAAAAAAGGGCGATTTGGTGGATATAACCGGCAATGATTTATAGAGCTATTTCTGCAAGCTATACCTGTAACTAGCGAGGAAGGGAGACGGAGGACAGCAGTATGAAATATCTTCCTTATTCGTTACCTTGGGTTTGAACAAAGTGGTGTCAAATTGTATAATCATTAATGTTACACAAAAGTGATTCACCTAATCTATATACTGATCTGAAAAAAAAACGAATTATTGGGGAAATTCGGAAGAACCAACACTATTTCCACTGGTCGGGAAACGCGGCTAAAACGTTTTCGTCTAAGGGTTACTGACCTACTTTGTCATCTGCGTCACGTACTCGGCCATTACACGCGACCGCTGAGGCGAAGATAACGGCAAGGGCGGCGAACTCGGATGCAGATGTGGCCGCCATATTTGTTTATAACGAAGTGAGGGCACGAAAAGATTCTTTTGAGAGGAGTTTGTCGACCATCGCGAGAGTCAAATGCAGAGGGCGTAAATTGAAGGGAGAAATGTTTGTTTGCGATAACTGTACTACATACGCATTGTTTACAGAATCATAAATAAATAATTTCAGTTTTAAGAGATCACCAAATTTTTTTTTTTTTTTTTTTTTAACGAAAATGAATGAAAATTGATAATTAAATGTTTAATGGAAAAAATAATATATGATACGGGGAACTTTTTGATAGGGGAAAAGTAAATAAAGTAGCATATTGGAAGGTCCAAACATGCTTTAAAAGGGGTATCTGTTAATTTCATCGATTGGTTACTTGAGGCAAATAAAATTTTATATGACCAAACGACCAAAAAAGGGAATTTATCTTTTAATTTAAAAAAAAAAAATAAATAAAATCCTGCATAGTTCGAACGCTTTGAAATCAATATGAAAAAAAAGAAAAATGAAATGAAGAAAAATTTCTAAATAAAGAAAAAAATGGACATATTCAAAAGAAAGCTTTAAAAAAAAAAAATTGAAAGTAAATGACCAAGATCTCGGGCATAACGAAAGGTTTGAGAGGAAACCAGACGGGAAATGACACGCGTTGAGCGAAATAACATTCCCAACGCTTTAATAGTTCGACAAATAGAGAGAACACTAGGGAAGGGGAAGCCCTCTGGAAGATGCAGAAAATATTAGGAATTCATCGGAAGCACAGCGTCACAGGCAGAAAATCGTGGGGGGGAATTCAGAAATGCCTTTGTCCCTCAGTGCGTAGAATATATTGGCAGTCTGCTGATATATCTTTATGTATACCATTTTTCCTGGCTCATGTGTGTGTGCGTGCTTTCGTGTGCGTGTGTGTGGTTTTGTGTGGGTGTGTGTGTGTGTGTGTGTGGGGGTGTGTGTGTGTGTGTGTTTGTTTATAATCATATTAATATATATGTTGTGCATATATATATAAAATTATATATATAAATATATAACACATTGTGTGTG
>NW_023638736.1:10000-12720 GCF_015228065.2 Penaeus monodon
CTGTTGTAAAGGAAAGGTCATTCAGATCGCAGGAAATTGATAACTGGTGTCGAATCATTAGGAGAGTCGAAAAAAAAGTAAATTAAGGATTTTTAGATTATATAATATCTTTTTATCGTATTTTATCTTTCTCAGCTTCTGGTATTACCGTCATCATTATTTGTCTTATTATTATCGATGGTGTGGATCAAACTACTTGCAGTTACCTCTATTGTCCGCCTCTAATTTATCGTTATAGAATAACTATCTATCTCTTTAGCTCTTAATCTATTCCGCCTCTCCAATATTATGATCTCTCTCTCTCCTCTCTCTCTTCTCTCTCTCTATCTCTCTCCTCCTCCTCCTCTCTCTCTCTCTCTCTCTCTCTCTCATCTCTCTTCTCTCTCTCTCTCTCTCCCCTCCGATAGCTTACTTGTTCCTTTAAACCGTAAAATATGTTCTGATGCCCCGTCTTCCAATATATATCGGAGGCTATTAGAGAAAGGACCTTGTTTTCTGCGTTCGTGATTTTCTATTTCTTTTCCTATTTTGTGTTTTTTTACTAATGTGATGATACCAATGATGATGATGGTGATGGTGATCATAATGAAGATGATCATGATCATGGTGATCATGATCATGATGATGATTATGATCATCATGATGATGGTGGTGCTGATCATGATGATGGTAATGGTGATGAAGATGATAGATGAATAGGAAGATGAATGATGAATGTGATGAAGATGATGATTATGATGAAAATGAAGATGATAAAGAGGAAGAAGATGAATAATAATAATAATAATATTATTATTATCATCATTTTATTATTATAAAACGCTTAACAGCACTATCACATCACATCATCATCATGACTATTCTTTTCCCGTTACAATCGTTACAATAACACAGTAAAATAGTAGTGGATTGTCGATACAATACTATATATATATATATATATATATATATATATTATATATATAATATATATATATATATATAAAACTAAATAAAAATAATAATAATAACAATAATTATTATAAATACCGTAAATAACATAACATAATCGAATATATCCGACTGAAGAAAACTGGCAGATGATGGAAGTTAGCGATAAACAGAGAAATAAAATGAAATTGCATTTACGACTCGAAATAGTAGTCTATATTTACTTTTAAAAGGCAAAGAGAAAAGATTGCTAGACACTTCCAGAAGGGAGAAAATACTGAAGTGACTGAAGTTGAGAGATGAAAGGAAGGAAAGATAGAAATCTCTCGGTAGAAAAGCGAATCAGATTAACCAGCAAGGTATATACATAATTTGACCTTTTGTCTGTCTGTCTCTTTCTCGTTTTCGTATTCGTTCTCGCTCTCGCTCTCGCTCTCTGTATATATATATCTATCTCTATCTATCTATCTATCTATCTATCTATCTATCTATCTATCTCTTTCGCTCTCTCTCTTTAACACACACAAACGCGAGTGTGTGTGTGTGTGTGTGTGTGTGTGTGTGTGTGTGTGTGTGTGTGTGTGTGGTGTGTGTGTGTGTGCACGAATTGTGTGTGTGGGGGAGGGGATGCTTATCAGTTATAAAATTAGCTGTTACTAAATATTATTATGAACTTAATTTCTCGTTTTACTTCTGACTCAACCAGAGGAATAAATCTCTGATTGTGCTTATCTTCAGCTAAAATATCCTCTCTTCTGATTATGTGGCCGTTGGTTCAGTTGGTTCGCAATAATACAGTCTTTTTTTTTCAGCTTATCTCTTATTTTCTACTCGCATTTCCTTCACCTTATTGCTCTTTTATTGAAATTTTTATATGATTGCTACAACTCCTGTAGCTAACAAAAGAAAACTATGGACAGTTTTCCCTGGAAAGCCATGCAGTGACCACATTTCACTGTTCAACTTATGACCACAACGTGTTGCTCTGAAAAAAGGTCTGGCCACTCTGCTCTGACAGAGAGCACCACACTCAGTCCTTACTTGTTGTTAAGTCACTAGGGTATAGCGTGGTGTTGGTTTTTTTTCAGCATTCTGTTAATTGTGATGTTTTACATGTGGTCTATGTCAATATTTATCTAGTTACATTATGATGGCGAATAACGTTGTTATTCTCACTATGCATACTGATTTAATTCGGTTATATTCAGTACAAGGACGTTTGGATTGTCTAGTTATTGCAGCAGCAGTTTATTATCATATCATTATACACACGATGACAGAGAGAGAGAGAGAGAGAGAGAGAGAGAGAGAGAGAGAGAGAGAGAGAGAGAGAGAGAGAGAGAGGCCAGAGAGAGATGAGAGAGAGTAGAGAGGAAAGAGAGAGGAGAGGAGAGAGAGAGAGGAGAGAGAGAGAGAGAGAGAGAAGAGAGAGAGAGAGAGAGAGAGGAGATAGATAAAGAGTGATATAGAAATATATATTATAGTATATATGTATATATATAATATATAATATATATATATATATATATACTATATATATATATAATATATATATATATTAACTACGCACACAATGCAAAAGACCAGACGCGCGCCCCACTCGACACAGCCATATCAAGACGGAACAACTAACGCGACATAAGTAGCAAGCCACCAGAAGGACAGAATGCCACGACGTATGTAGTACGTCTCCCTATCTCTTGTATCATACTATTAGATACGTTTACAAATGATGATATTTAAAAATTTTTACGTAGAACAAAATAAAGCAATTTATACATGTAGAAATA
>NW_023638737.1:7500-12717 GCF_015228065.2 Penaeus monodon
AACTATTGTATCATTGTATCAGCACGGAAGAGGTTTTTTGCTATTATATATAAAAATATTATATAATAATATAAGTATAAGATTTTATAATATTTAAGATATATTATAAAATTAATATATATTTATAAAATAAATATATAATATTATATATAATATTTTATTTTAATATATTGGATGATTTTTTGTTTCCTTGTTATTATAAGCCCTAATACAGGAGTAATAAGACGAAATCACAAAAACGTTGATGATAGTATGAAATTATGGTTTAAATCAACAAATTATCAGGGAGTTTACCCCAAACAGAAACTTTCTTGGAAATGATAATTTTTAAAAAAGGAAACTTTAAAAATTTGTTAATCATAGAAAAGAAGAGAAGGATAGTGGGAATGATAAGGGACGATTTTAAATAATGATAATATGATGTGAAAAAAATTAGTAATTGCATTACTAACTGACAATGATATTTTTGTTATATATCATACTTTTATCATTCATTATTATGAGTTTATTATGTTTATTGTTTTTACAATATCACTTAAAACATTTATGTCATTTCATATTTTTATTTTATTGTTATTGTGATTTTTATGTTTTTTACATCATCACATTATCATAAATTTTTCTTTTGTTTTTTAAAATTATTATTGTGATTTTGTTTTTTTGTTATTAATCTTATTGTTTTTGTAACGCTCATCAAGGTTAGGATCTTAGGAGGATTTGGGGCAACAGCCAACAAAAAAGGGGACTCACAGGTCTCTGAACCAAAACCAAGCACCAACCTTAAACTTTGCTGTCTATATTACACATTCTTTAAAACCGAGTTTTATCGTCCCAAAAAAATAATCGGGATTTTTTATTTCGTATATGTGCATGATGATTTTCACCACTTTTTCATCTATTACAATGTTGGTCGGCGGGCCCTGAGATACATGGCATCCAAAAAAATTTTTATTCAACATTCTCACTTTCCCGGTTGTGTTCGTATTTATAATACATACAAACACAAATATTATATATATATATATTATATATATAATATATATATATATTATATATATATAGATAAGGATAGATAGATAATTTGATAGATAGATAGAAAATAAAAATAGATATTTTAAAATAATTAAAATATACCTAATAATATTTTTATTATATATATATATATATATTATAATATATATATATATATTATAATTTTTTATTATATATATATAATATATATATATATAAAATAAAATAGATAGATAGATAGATAGATAGATAGATAGATAGATAGATATAAATATATATATATATATAATATATATATAATAAATAATATATATTTTAAAATATATATATAAAAATATTATATAATATATTATATAATTAATATATATAATATATTATATTGATATATGTAATATATCTATATATCTATATTTATATCATCATCTACATCTATCTATTTCTACTATTATATATTATATATTATATTATATATATATATATATAATTATATATTTATATATTATATATATAATATAATATATTTTGTGTGTGTGTATGAGATTTTAAAAAATAATGAACACAAACCGGAGTGAGAAGTTGAAAAAAATTTTTTTGGGATGCCCCGTATCAGTGCAAAAACCCGCCACCAGACATTTTAATAAGATAAAAAAATTAATGTGGTGTGGTATAATATATATATTAAAATATATATATTAAAATATATATTATATACAATATATATAAATATAAATATTTACTATACATATATAATATATATATTAATTAAAATTAATTGTAAATATATATATTATATATATACATAAAAATACATATATAATAATATATATTTTTATTATTATATAACACACACACACACACACACATGTGTGTGTTATGTGGGGTTTCATGTGTGTATGTATATATATTATATAATATTAATTAATATATAATTTTATTATATATATATATATAATATAACACACACACACAATACTTTTTCATTTATTAAATGTCTGGTCGGCGGGGCCTTTCATGATACATGGATCCAAAAAATTTGTATTAACATTCTCATCCGGGTTGTGTTCGTATTTATAATCATATACAACACACAAAATATATATATATATATATTTTATAATATATATATATAATATATATATATATATAATATATAATAATATATAACCCACACACAATATATATATATATATATATATATATTAATTTTATTTTTTATATATAATATATTAATTATAAATATCACACACACACAACACATATTAAAATATATATTTTATATTTTAATATATATAATATTATATATTAATAGTAAAGGGGGGTGGTGTGGTGTGTTTGTGTGGTTTTTGTGGATAAATAAATATATATTATATATATATATATAAAAATATAAATTAATATATATATATATATATATATATACATATATAATATATATATAATTAATTATATATATATATATACTATATATATAATATATATTAATATATATATATATATTTGTATATATATATAGTATATTTATAAATATATATATGTAAAGGGGGTTGGGTTTGTGTGTGGGGTGTGTTTGGTGAATTTATTTAAAATTTTTATTATTATATAATTTATATATATTATTATTATATTATATATATATAATATAAATTATATATATACATATTTAAAATATATTTATATACTAATATAATTATATATAATATAATATATTAATATACAAATATAATATATAATTTTATTATTAAAATATATATATTTATTTATAATTATATATATACACACCAACACACACACACACCCCACATGTGTGTTTTGTATGGTGTATACATTTGGCTTTGTGATTAATTTTGTTTGGTTTATATATATAAAATATATATAAAAAAATATATATATATTATATATAAAATTAATATATATAATATATATATATATTTTATTTAATATATATATATAAAATATAATAATTATATATATATATTATATGTAAAGGGGTTTTTCGTGTCATAGTGATTGTCTCCCCCAATTTTTGTAAATCATTGGGAATGTATTGGTATGTGGGTGGTATGAGGGAAAGGCCTTTTGGCGCCGTACTCTGGATGGGGAGCTTCGACTCCATAAAGCTTCATATTAGCCATCGCGGGAGTTGCCTTCTATGGTTTGCCATCTACTCCGAGCTCCAAAAATAACACATTCCTCTATTTGTACGGGCTTAATGCTGATAGCGCATCCTGCTCTCCCGTGATACCCTGGCCCTTTTTGGGGGTCCCTACCCCCGGGCAAATGACCATCGTAGCTGGAACTCCCGAAATCTTCTATCGGGAAAATCATGACCAGTCACGACCCCTTCATTGTACTTGGAAAAGATGAATCTGATGAATATAAGTATGAATATACACAATTTTTTTTAATATACCCTGAGAAACTATCCCCGAGGGTCCCCAAAGAACCAAAAAATTTTAAAGTAAATAAGAACAAAGCAAAGAAACCACGGACAATAATAAATAATAATAATAGAAAAATAATAATATAATATATAAATACAATTATAAATAAAGATTAATTTTTAATATAAATATATAATAAAAAATTTAATTATATATAAATATATAAAACAACCCCACACACACACACACACAACCACCCACAACACCCACACACACACCACAAAGATAATATAATTTTATATATAATATATTTTATATATAATATATATATGAAATATAATATAATTAAATATATTTATATATAATTATTAATATAATATATATATATATATATAAATATATATATATATATATTAAAGTAGAAAGGTTTGGTCTTGTCAAAAAACATGATTTTGACGAAGACGCGATCGAAAAACCCGGGCAAATACATCTTTGTATTTTGAAAATATTATCTCATTTAAAACCCGGGGGTACATTGTCAATATAATACGGTTCATGTTATATGTAATATATGTGTCTATATATAAATATTATAATAAAATTATAAATATAAATAATATATAATTTATTATTTTAACATATATATATTAAATATATAATATTAATTTTTATATATATATATATAATATATATATATAATTTTTATATATAATTTTTATATATTGTGTTTTTGTGGGGTGTTTTGTGGTGTGTGTGTGTGTGTTATATATAATAATTATATATTATATATTTATAATTTTTTTATAATATATATAATAATAAAAATATATAATATATATATTTATGTATATATTATTGTTATTTTTTTCTAAATCTTCTATTTCTTTCATATTTCTTCTATCTATTATCTATTATCTAAAACTATCTATCTATCTAATATATATATTATATATATATAATTATATACTCATATCCTATCCCATCCTCTCCTCACCTCATCCTCATCATATCACCATAAACTATATTTTAAACTTCATATCATCATAATCATTCTCTTCACATGTCACTTTATTCAATTAAATTTATTTAAATTTTTTCATTTAAATATTTTTTTGTTACATTTTTTTTAATTACAAAATAAATATCGTATTTTGTTGATATCTTTTTTATTATTTTCTATTATCCTTTGTTTTCAAATTTTTTTACCCTATTTCCTGCGTTATTATTATTACAGTTATTTTTACATTATCATCAAATTATTTTCAACATTTTTATTTTCTCAGTTGTTGCTATTTTTTTTATTTTTTATTACTGAATTTTATCATTTAAAAAAGTTTTTTTTATTTTTTACCCATTGTCTCTCACAGAACCATTTTCATCTCTATTAAATATACTGTAATAATAATTAATTTCGTTTTTTTATTTTCAAATTTTTAATTATTATCCTTATCATTGTTTTTATTATCCTTTTTATTATTATTTTATTAATATTATTAATTATTATTTATTACATTTTTATCATTACTATGTTTTTGTTTTTGTTTTTATATTTTTTTTTAAAATCATCTTTTTTATATTTATTTTTAATAAATGTCCCTTCTTTAAAATTTCTCTGTCCTTACCCCATTCTTTGTTTTCTCTTTTTTTGGGGAAAAAAAAAAAATGGTAAAAATAAAAAAATTAAATTTCCTGGGTTAATTAAGGGGGAAAAAGGTTAATTTTTTGGTAAGAAAAAAAGAGTAAAGGAAATTTTGGTTTAAAATGTTGGGAAGGGGGGGGCTGGGTTTTAATCGCCCCAAATTTCCAAAGTTTTTGGGTTTTCCGG
>NW_023638738.1:0-46154 GCF_015228065.2 Penaeus monodon
GTGGGTGGGGTGTGGGTGGTGGTGTTTTTGTGTGTGTGTGTTGTGGTGTTGTGTGGTGGGTGTGGTGTGTGTGGTGTGTGTTGTGTTGTTGGCGCGCGTGCGTGTGCGCGCACTTTTACTTACCTATTTTTAAAAAGGATTCGGAATCATGGGAAGTAGAGTGGGAAGGGAAAAGACGATATGAAGGAACCAGAAAGGAGGAGAGTGAATTGAAAGGGAAAGGGGAGGTTGTCTTGCGAAAGTGTAGTAATCCAGCCAATTTGCTCATGGAAAACAAGGACGACACCGTTGACCCCCTTTTTCTAATAGCTCCCACCGCCCCATCGCACTTCCTTCCCTCGCTCTCGCCAGCTATCTCGACGAAGCCCAAACCAAACCCAAACCTTTCCTGGACCAGAACCCCTCTATCAATAAATCATGCGCTCCCCAGTGAAACACCCCCCCGGGGGAACAACATACCCCGTCCTCGGCCTCTTTCCCCCACGGTTACCTGGATGCTCAGATTACCGTCTGAAATTGTACTCTTCTGAAGATAAACCTTTACACTGCGGGAAACTCCGTTTCGAAATGACGAAAACCTGTTCCACCCTGCCAAATTTAAAACAGTTTTTTATTTTCCGTTCACTCCCCCGGTGTCTCAAAAGAAATGTGTTGATGTTAAAGGGGTTCAGCGCAAGGCACGGCTGATGTCTTTTAAAAATTTAAAGCCGAGGCCAACAATTTTTAAAGTTATTCACTCCCCTTCCCCCCCATCCCGCTGCCCTTCGTGCAGTGCCGAAAGGGAAAAGGGCCAAACCTGGAAAGGGTGCGTCCTGCTTTTAACGAGACGCCTCGGGGAACCGTCTCTTGTCCTAACGATCCAACACCCAAACAAAAACATCCTTGCTTAACATTAGTCTTAAGTACTTGCGCCCTCATCATGCGTTTAAACCCTCCCCTCGCGTGAGGACTGGGGGAGGGGGGGCGAGGGACGCGACAAGTGTGAGAGGGTCGAGGGTATGAAAAAAGCCATGGATCTCAAGGTTTTGACCGTCGAGGAGCGGGAAAAAAAGAGCGTGTCCCCCGCTCTACCCTTCCCCCCCTCGAACTATGTCGAGCTCATAACAACGGGATTTCCCCTACTTTCTTATCCCCCCTAAACTAGACCCACGTGTGAGTTAAAAGGCAAGTCGATGTCTACCCAAGGCCCTGCAGGGGCGAGCCTCCTGACACACCAAGAGCAAAGGGAAAATTGGGGCAGCACTGCGGGACGTGTCCCCTCCCAACGCTCTCTCATCTGACTCACCACAATTTTTTTCATAACCTCAAAAAGACCCGGTATGAGTCCTTGTAGAAAAACTACCCAAACAGCCTTTACCCCCCGCTACGGGCCCTGAAAAATGTACTTCGCCCCTCACCCCCCTGCGCAATGGGTTCGGGAACAGCTAAAAGGGGGCGCGAGTGACGATTTTGCAGCCATAAAAAAAAAATAAAAATATCAGGGGGGAAACAAAAACAAAAATTTACGATAAAGCGTGGCCCGGGGAGTAGAAACTATTCCCGCCCTGCCATAAAGGCCATCACAACGCAGCGTGGGCATGCACCGGCATTATAAACAATGACGGCCTGATATAGTAAGAAAAATCCCTGCAAAGAAACCGCTGCATCCACGCGATTTTTAAAAGATCAAAACCTGACAAGTTGGTACTTCCCACATAACAGGTCCTCTACCCTATACAAGTCACCCCCCGAAAAATACAAACCCAAACGTCGGTTAAGAAAAAACCCTATGAATTACTTTAAAAATCAAAAACCCCAATTCCAATCGCCACATCAAAGAAAACAGACTGGGCCCCCTCGTCCGAAAAGGGGGGGCATCCAACATACAACTCTCGGTGCGTGCATGTGAATAAAACCCAGCCTATCGGGTATCCCCTCATGCCGGCAAAATTAAAGCCCGCTAAAAGAAGATAATTGTTCATCAGCTAAGGTGAACTCCGACAGTCAAAACAGGTTAAGGGCTCAGGCCATGGGGTCACGTCGACCCACTCCGGAAGCTTTTTTGCCATGAAATGTAACCCGATCCTGCTGAACAATCCTTCCTTTTACTTTTCTTTTTCGTTCTTCTCTTCGGTACGCTGGATAAATATATTACGGAATTATCATAAAAATAATAATAATTCCATTACAACAACCAGAATGTTGCTACTTTCTTTGTATTGATTTTGAAAAAAACGGCTCTCCCAAATTTTACTTCAGTAGGCTACAAACGCCGAACAATCCACAAAAATCAAATTGGGTTTTTTTTTACAGCACCATTTCATGATTCAAGAAACTCAATATTTTTTTTTCACTTTCCAGTCAGCTTATTTTCCAAACGATAGTGGTGTTATTTCGACAGCAAAAATAAGGAGAGAACGGGATTGCAAGAAAAAAAAACAAACTTTTAATATAAGGCAACTTTACCATACCCCTGAAAACCCTCGTCCACTGATGCTAAAAAATTTTGTGCGCCATTTACTAAAAATCTGGTTTCAAGTAACCACAAAGCATTTCCAATGCACCGACAGCCGCTTCGACTTTCAAAATTTATCCGCAACTGTTTTTAAACGAAAAATGGGTGCTTCTGAATAGATACCCTTTTTAATTCCCCCGAATCGCATGAAAAGCACCTATTCCCAAAACATTTTTTCCGCTAAATGATGAATGTTACATTCTCATTGGTCTGAAAAAGATAAAAACAAACGAAAGGGACATAAAGCCTACACTACAGACCCATGACAAATTTGGTGGAAGTGACTACCTCGTAGCCCAACCTATGACAGCTCAACAAAAAATGTATTCTGCCCTTCCAGTGTCCCTCAGTAGGGGCCCGGGGGGGAAAGGAGCAATCGCACAAATCCCCGCGACTAAATGCTGCGAGGGCAGAAGGGGACTTAAGCAAGACAGCGCGGCTCCCCAACCATCACCTTGCTCCAACAAAAGGGAAAAAAAAGAATTCCTTGGCGTCTATAAACCCGCACTCACAAACTATCGTAGAAAAAAAAAACCCTCTTTGTGTTGGCCCTAGCTCACCAAACACCAAAAGCGAGAGCACAGTTTTCAGTGCACCCCTTTTCGTGCGAGGGGATTTTGCGGCGCATACAGAACACGTAATGGATTAAAAAGCTGCTCAACTAAAGATCAAGCAACATCTTGTTTACAAAAAGTAACAGATCGGCTGTGCTCGACTGGCGCAAAAAAGGGGGAACTTTTTTTGACAATCAAACTGCAATAATGAGACATCTGTAGGTAGCTGTAAATCGCGTACGCCGGTATTTTAGGGGGATCATGACAAAAAATAAATAGGTCAAAACGAACAAAAGATATTTACTCCCATCACAGTAGTTGGGCCCGGGGGAGGGCACTGGGAAAAAACACACCCAAACCCCCAACGAAAATACAAAAATAAAGAGAATTTACGTGGATGTTAACCCCAAAAAAAAATAATAATAAATAAAAAATAAATAAAAAAAATAAAGTAAGATAATAAAAAAAATAAATAACAAAAAAATGTTTTTCCAGTCAAGCGAATACCTAAAAAAGTCTTTTTCCTTAATCTCCCCAAACAGCATAACCATCTCTCCTTGCCGCAAAACTTCTGCTAAATCACCTTCCGCTAATACCCCAAACCAAAATATGCAGCCTTTTCCGCGGGCAGAATAAACCTCATCGTTCTAGGCACTGTGTACTCTAGTTCTTAAATTTTCTATAAAAACACTTTTTTTCTTAAACCCGGGGCCCAAAGAATCCCTTTAAACACGGGTTCCCCCCGTGTTTGAAATCCTGCAAGATTTTCAAAAAACAGGGTTAGAAAAGCTGAATATCTCTGTCCTTTTAAAACCTATTTTAAAAAAAGTGGACTATTTCGCGGGTTTTTGACGTTAAAACAAGACATGTTAAAATTCGCCCTGAACCCTTTAAAACATATCTAACAAAAAAAATTCCTAAACTAAACCACCCCAAAAATGTGGGATGCCCTTACAAAGGCGTTCCTTTTACGACCTTGGGGACACCAGCTACTACCCCCTCCTCCTCTCCGAGAGATGCTCACCAGATAATAAAAACCCCCGCCTGTGTCCTTTTGAGAAAAAAGGCTGTGGGGCGTGAAAAGGGAGGGGGGGGGGCGACGTGACTGAATATGTCGCTGCCAATACTATACTACTTTTTCCTCTTGAAAATCTTGCATTCACGTCTTATTTCCTAACCTGCCTTGAAAAAAACCAAATTGCAAAACTTCAACCCCTGAAAAAGCTTTTCTGTCCCTGACTTTTTTCTGCCCCCTCGCATTTTCTACTTGTAATCACAAGGGAAAAGAACAATGCTTGTCCTTTTATCTGTCGTTATAGAAGGGGCCCCTTGGAAGTCCCCACCCTCGACACTTTAAAAACCACAATGGGCGGTGATGATGATTTGTGATCATGATACTTTTGGCTATCTGATGTGCGTTGATGAGGGTGGCCCCAAAAAGGGAGGAGGAGGAGGGAAAAAAAAAAAGAGAACAGAAGAATAAAAAAAAAGCTAATGCGGAAAAAAGCAGGTTAAAGATCAAGCCAGTAAACCCGCAAAAGCGAAGGTCAAAAAAACCGCCGGGAAAAAAAGGTGATTGCTAATATAAATCGAAAAAAAAGGGGGTGGCCTAAGTGCGTGAGGGAGGGGAGGTTACGGGGCGGGCAGGACCGAGGGGTGCAATATCTGAGGAGAAAAAAGGGGGGGGGGGAGGAGAGTGCTAATGAAGACCCGGGAAAGGGGAGAAAGGGAGACCCCGGGGAAGGTGGGACGCCCGACATAAGCAAAAACCCGACATAAACCCATCAATGGTTATGGTTGGGAGGATGGGGGGGCCATTTTTAGGCAGCTCGAAAATTCACGCAAAATGTCCCTCTCTTCCAAAATAAATACGAAAAGGAGCTCGGGATAAACCCACTGGAAAAATATTTAAAAGACCTGCAAAATTTCAACTGAAACATAAAGCGGAACTGAGCAAAGGGGGGAAAAGGATGGGGAAAGGGGCGTCCTGTGTAACTCCCGCCACAGCCCGTGCAGTAAAAGGTCAAAAACTTAAAGTTGCGGGACACATCCAAAATATTACCCCGCCCTCCCCGCGCTTTCTGCACTTCTGCCCCCCCTCCCCCACCCAAAACCCCCGTCCCCCCCCCCTTTCCCTCCCCTCCTCCACACGCCCATTAATGAACCTCGGAAACCCCGAGGCCAGAAGGGGGAAAAGGAAAAAGGGGAAAGAGAAAAGGGGAAAAAAGGGAAAAGAGAAAAGGGGGAAAGGGAAAAAGAGAAAAGGGGGAAAGGGAAAAAGAAAAAGGGGGGAAAGGAAAAGGAAAAAGGGAGAAAGGGGGGGGGCCCGGGAGGGTAAGGTGTGCAGCCCTCCCATAAATTTACCGCGTGTCTTGTCAATACAAAAAAACACCCCCGCGAGGACGGAAGGTCCACTCAATACCCCCCCCCCCCCGAAACCCAAAACCTCTTACCCCAACCCCTTTCACTTTCCTTCTTTTCTTTCGCTTTATCTCCCTTAACTTCCCCTAACCTACCCCGGGGGGGCAACCCAGCCCAAGTCAGTGCCGGTCCCTCCCCGGGAGGAGGGGTTGGCATCAGGAAGGCACCGGCCATAAAATATCTACCAAAACCTGATCAAGCGACCCTATAAAATGGGAAAAGCAAAGAAAAAAAATTACCCCCTTTACTTCGCTACGCAATCATAAACCCGCTTTTAAATTTTTGTAACTGATTATATCGGGGGCTAAAAACAAGTAATTAAATGCAAAGAATATATGTATAAACGAACATCACGACTGACGGGGGCTGCTCACTGGGGCCAATGTATAATCTATCTGCTTGTCTTAAAAAACAAAGCGTGGACGTAGGCCTCCACGGGTGAAAATTGGTGGATCAAACGGTAACATTGTGCCGGGGAAAGGGGGGTGAGGGCTGGAAAAAGAAAAATTGAAAAGAGAAGAAGAGGGGGAAGAGGTAGGTGAGGGTAGGGAAGGGGTGGGGGATAAAAAAAAGGAAATGTAAGAAGGGGGGGAGAGAAAAAGAGAAGAGGGAGGGTGGGGCGAGGGGGTGAGGGGTCGAAGACGGGTAAAATGGGTGAGGGGGAAAAAAAAGAAAAGATAGATGGAAATAGATGAAGGGGGGAAAAAGATTGGGATGACTCGCAAGCAGATTTTCATGGCCTGTGTGTACAGGAAAAAATTTTGGATGGAAAAGGGATGGGAAGCATGATTTGGGCGTATATCTGGGGCCTTACCATACGCCCCCCTCCCTCCCTCTCCCCTCCCTCCCACCTCCCTCCTACCTCCTACCTCCCCCTCCTCCCCCCCTCTCCCCCTGCCTTCCCCCCCCGCCCCAAACCCCGCTATCAGGTACAAAAACCTGTAGCCCCCTTTCCATCAAACGTACAAAGTAGGGGCGTACTATTACATCCAGTTTAAAAACCGAGCGCGCTTTTAAGTTTCTAAAAGCCAAAAACCATAGAACTGCTGGAACTTCGGAAAAACATCGGGCTCCACCTTTCACCTCTCCTTTGGGCCCCAAACTATTAGAAGTTTTAAAAGATCTACCACCCCTGGCCGAAAGGCAGTGAGGGAAGACTTTTCTCAGTGTTAGGGGGAAGAACATCAAAAAAGGGTTAAAGAGAGGAAAGAGAAGGGACCGTGGGAAACGAGCGCAGTAACGAAGTAGGGGAAAAAGATACGAGGGAGGTTGCTGCTCTGTTCCACCTCCCGTTCCGGAGAAATCCACAGGGGGGCCCTTTATGCAATAACACAATCACAGTCATATTTTTTGAGATAGGGTTGCACCGGTCCCGCTACACTTGATCAAACCGGCGCAAAACTTTTATAATCTTCGCATAACCCCAGCACCCCCATGGAAGTGCCTCGCGAGGATGGTAACACGGAACAGCACATATTTGCAGTTTATTTATGTTATGCATATAAATATCCGACAAAAAAAAAGAAAAACCAGTACTTTCCCCCCTGTGAAACAAAAAAATTTTTTGTTTTTTTCCTTTTTTCGAATTGGAAACGAAGTAAGATGCGGGGGGAAAAAAAAAATGGGAAAAAAGGGGAGGGGGGGGGAAAGGGGGATTTTCCGGGGAAAGGAAAAAAGCTGAAATTTAGCCGAGCCCCCAAAAGTCGCTTTCCCCCCTAAGAAAACGCCCGTTATTAAAAATTTTAAAAAAATTTAAAAAATTAGGAAGTTGATTTGTTGTTTTTGAGAAAACCCCATAATGTAAGTAATTAAAAAGGGGTTTATTATTCTTTAATAAATAACATCTAAAAGGCCCCCCCCCAGTTGTGTTATTGTGAAAAAAAGTATTGGGGGGAAAATTTTGAATGGTGTAGTGGAAGTTTTGGGGAAAATTAATTTTTGATGTGGGGGGTTGAAAGGAGTTTTGAGGAGTTTTTTGAGGAGTATTTTTGGTTGGTGTTGTTGTTGGGGAGGGTTTTATGAAAAATGGTTTTAATTGGTGTGGGGATTTTGGGTTGGTTTTTGTTGTGTTTTGTTTTTTGTTTTGGTTTTTTTTTGGTGAGCGTGTGTGTTTTGTGTTTTGGTTTTTATGTGTTGTATGTGGTTGTATATGTGTTATGTGGGGGAAGTGGGTGTTATTGTGGTGTGGTGTTTGGTGGTGGTGGGTGGTGGGGTGGGGGTGGTGTGGGTGTGGGTGTGTTGTTGTTGGTTTTTGGTGTGGTGGGGGTGTGTGTGTGTTGTGGAGGTGTTGTGGGTGTGGTGTGGTTGGGGGGTTTTGTTTTGTGTGTGGTGGGGTGGTGGGGTGTGTATTGGTGGTGTGTGTGTAGTGGGTGGTGTGTGTGTGTGGTGTGTGTGTTGTTGTGGTGTGTGTGGGGTGTGTTTTGTGTGTAGTGTGGCTGTGTGTGTATGTGTGCGTGTGGTGTATTGTGTGCGTGTGTGTGTTGTGGGTGTGGTGTGTTGTGTTTTTGGTGGGGCCCGGGTGTGTTGTGTGCGGGTGGGGTGCGTGTGTGTAGTGGGGGTTTTTATTGGCTGTTTGTAGTGTGGTGTGGTGTATGTGTGGTGTTTTTGTGTGGTGTGTGTGTGTGTGCTTTGGGGGGTTTTGTTGGTGTTTTTGTGTGTTGTGTTTGGTGTGTGTGGGTGGTTTTGGGGGTGTGTGTGTGGGTGTCGGGGTGTGTGTAGGGGGTGTGTATCTTAAGGTGGGTAGTGTGTGGTGGAGTGTGTTTTAGTATGTATTGTGTGGTAGTTGTGTGTTTGGTAGTGTATTTGGGTGTGTAGTGTGTGTGTGGTTTTGGTGGTGGTGTGTGGTGTATTTGTTTTGGGTGTGTATTTTTGTGTGTTGTAGTGGGGTTGTGGGGGTTGTGGTGTGTGTGGGGTGGTGTGGTGTGTTTTGTGTGGTTTTGTGGTATTGTGTGTGTTGGGGTGTGGTGTGGGGGGTGGTGTGGTGTGTGTGTGTGTGTGTGTGTGTGGTGTGGTGTGTGGTAGTGTGTGTTGTGTAGGGGTGTGTTGTATTTGTGTGTGTGTGTGTGTGTGTGTGTTTTTGTGGTGTAGTGTTGTGTGTGTGTGTGTGGTGTGTAGTGTGGGTGTGTGTAGGTGTGTGTGTGGTTGTGTGTGTGTGTGTTTTTTTGGGGTGTTGTTTTTGGTGTGTTGTGTTGTGTTGTGTGTGTGTTTTTGTAGTGTGTGGGGTTTTGGGTGTGTGGGTGTGTGGGTTGTGTGTGTTGTGTGTGTGTTGTGTGTGTGGGGGTTGTTTTGTGTTGTGTTTTTAGTGGTGTGTGTGGGGGGTGTGTTGTGGTGGTGGGGTTGTGTGTGTGTGGTGTGGGTGTGGGTTGTGTGGTGGGTGTTATCATAAAAAAATTATGTTACTTAATGTAATATGGATTACGGTCATGAAAAGCTACTGAAAAAACGTTAATCTAAACAAGGCGGCCACTGCGCCCCTTTCCCGGGGGGGAAAGGCTCGTACTTTCACCGCCAAAAAATATCCTGCGTCGCACATCCAGAACATTCCAGCGCGTCTCCTGCGTCCCCCATCCCCCGAGAAAGTACTCATTTCCCGGGATGACACCCGAATCTTGTACATGTGACTCCGGGCCCCAGCTGGATTCCCAAAACGACTCCACACTTGTATCCGGCACTACACTGACACTTTCCTCCCTGTTACCCTCCAAAACCCCCCAGACCCACTCCCCCTCCCTGGGTCTAGCCCCCTTCCCTTCCCATCTCTCTTCCCCCCCTCCCCAACCACCCCTATTCCCCCCCTCCAACCCATCTCACCCGGGTCTGCTTCTCCCCCTTCCCCCCTCCCCATCCCCGGAACCGACTCCATCCCCCCCCTTCTCCCACCCTCTTACCTGGGCACGACCCCCCTCCCCTTTTTCCCCCCCCCCGCGCCGACCCCCTCCCTCCTCCCCCTCCCATCTAAACCGGGGTCCCCCTGTGCCGCACCAACCTTCGTTCCACAGCTCGCTATAAATGGCTTCTGCTCAGGGTAATTTCTTCGTGAGGACATGTGCAAAAAAAAGAAACCCCCGTAAAAGGGCCAGTAAAAAAACGATTTTGTTAAAATCTGGCATGGCGTGTTCTGGCAATTGTCACTTTTAAAATATATAGAAGGCGACGAGAAGGGGGGAAAAGTCAGCGACCACACGAGCTCCCCCGCACGGTTGTCATTCCACTGACCAAGAACACGCCCAAAACAGCCACCGTTAGCGTTGGTCATAGTCAATAGATAAACTGCATTTTTTCCCCCCACGTGACCAGGGATGCTAAAGCCTCGCATTCCAAGATCCAAAAATGCCCCCCTGTTTTGCCCCGAAGCACCAAACTTTCTCGGCCCCAATCATTACCTTAGCAATAATGGCAGCCACGGTGCCTGCCCGCTAACGCCCAACACAGAGACTTTCCCCAAACACCCGATCTCTCTTCGCGTCACAAAATAGTTTGGGGGATTACACATTTTAACGCTCCAAAAAACTGACTCAAAATAAGACTAGTGAAAAATTCAAAAAGAAACTTTCTTCCCGTACTATCGAGGGTCTTTAGCGAGGGGGTGCCCTTCGTCTCCCCTCCTTTCCCCTTTCCCCCCCCCACCAGCACACAAACCCCCCCTTTAACCCCCCCATTAATACACCACCTGAGTCTTTGGGTTTTTGTGTCCTCCAATCCTAGTCCCTCTCTATTACCCCGGCTCCTTTTGCTCTCAAAAAAAAACACCCATTACCCATTTACCAGAACCAGACGTTTTCAACCCTTCCCCGGTTCTTCCCATACCCACAAACCCCGCCCCCCCCACCCTGTGGACAACAAGGCATTCCCCAGACACCCCACGCCCAGGTTAACGGGTCTCTCCCGCTTATTTCCTGCCCCCCCACGTTCGGGTTTTTGGTGCATGCGAAGGAAAAGAAACGGTCCAACTAACACCTAAAAGGGACATGCCTGCTTCTTTTTCTAAACTTTGGTTTACAAAATACAAGAGGGAAAGAAAAACTATGTTTAAAACTTGGTATCATGACCCTTTAAACATATAAAAGAAAATCTTAAGTTTACAACGCAACCTCAAGGGGGAAACGCCATTATCCATGGGCCCACCACCATTCTCGAAATGCTCTCCCACCCATCCAATAAAATGCTCACAAATACTCATCAAAATAAACTTTTTAATATGGTCATCCCACAGTTCCCCCTACTCCAAACCCCAAAACCCTTACCTTTTCAATGGAAACCCTAATTTTTCCCCCTAAAGAAAGTTATTCGGGTATCTATCAAAAACTACGGGCCGGCTAAGTCACCCCTATTTTCTTAAAAGAAAAAAGGGAAAAAAAAAAAGAGCGGCATCTCCTACATAAATCCCCCCCTAAGAAAATACGGTTTTCCCCTTGGGCCCCCAAAAAAGACGTACTCCCCTCATCCCCCCCTACCAAACGCGCCATATGCACTGACAAAGCATCTATCCCAAAACCACCTACCGTCTTCTTGGGGGAGGCTGGGTAGCCAGCCTCTCCCAAACCCGCCCCACATACCGCTATATTGGTAACCTTCCTGGAGCCCAACCTAAAAGGTCGCGCATTCTGGTCACACTGCACCCACCGCGACACCGTGGCCTCAAAACATTCTAACTACCAATTCATTAAGTCTACCCTCATCTCAGATTCAAAACTTACTACCAACAAAAACCCAAAATACAAATTTCACTAATAAATATTTTGAAGTGCAGTTACATTACCCCTTTTCCACAACCATACATTTTTTGGGCCTATGTCTACGGGGACGCTCGACTTACACACACCACCCACACACCACACACACACCACACACACACACACACACCACACACACACAACACACACAACCACCCGCATACGCACCGCACACGCACACGCACACGCAACCACACGCACCGCCACCCCACACACAAAAGGGTTCATCCAACGTGCAATGCCGTCCCCCGTCCCCCGTCTCCCCTCCAAGCCGTGACAGCTATCGGTGGGGGGGTGGAAAGGAAGGGGGGGGAGGGAGGGGGCCGGGGTCACAGCAAAATACGGGGGGTTGGGAAAACTTTATCCCATGAGAAAGTGCGAGGGTAAAGGGCCAAGGCCGAACCCCGCTTCTCCTCTTTAACCACCGGATAAAATCTCGTTTTTCTCACGCCAAACCCCTGTACTTGAACGGTAATCGTTCGCCCTCCGTTGCTCCCGACCAAAAACGTGCAAAAACTCATCACGCCACGTTCCTCACCCCTTTTTTGGGGGCTCGTGGGGGGGCGTCCTGGGGCTTCCCTTATGACAGTACCTAACCCTAATGCCCATGGAAAGAGGGGGTCGAGGGGAAGAGGGGGAAAGGAGGGGGACAGCAGGGGGAAAAGGGAGGGGAAGGGGGGAAGGAAAAGGGGGAAAGGGGAAGGAGGGGGAGAGGGGAAAGCAATGGGGACAGGGAAAAATATTTTAAAGGGAAAGAGGGGGAAAAGAGAAGGAGGATAGGAAAGAAGAATAAGTACGGGGAGGAGGGAAGAATGAAAGAAAGGGGGGAAAAAGGGAAAAAGTGGGGGGAAAAGGGGAGTCAGAAAACGGTGAAGAGGGGAACATTCAAGGAATAGGAAAAAAGGAAAAAGGGGGAAAGAATGAGAAAAAAAAAAGAAAAGGGGGGAAAAGGGGGAAAGGAAAGTAAAAGAAAAAGAGATAAAAGGGGGGTAAAAGGCATGGAAAAGGCAAAAGTGGAAAAATAATTACAAAAAAAATGAGCACTGAAAAGACGACAGACGAGACTGTTTAAAAAAAAGTATCCCATAATTGGAAGGGGCGCCTATTTTCTTTTGCACAAAGGGAAACGGTTTCAAACTGATTTCTATTTTAAAAGGAATATTTAAAATTTTTCCATGAAATGCTTTTAAAACGAATGAAAATAAACTACTCTTCAGACGGTGCTTGCCATACTCCTAAAAATGCCTCTCTGCGATAGGAAGGCCGCACCGCCTCCGGGGTTTCTTCTAACGTCAAGTAGGATTGCCCCGAGCATTTCAGCGTCGTATTTAAACTTACCAACGGGGGATGAGTCAAGCTGCTTATGAGGAGGAGATTTTAACCCAAAGGATTAGGCTGAGAACGGAAAGACGAGCGGGGGGGGGAGGAGCGGAGGAACAAGGGGCACAAACACCCCAGAAAGGTGGGAAAAAACCCAAAGGGTACGTAGTTGAAGTATGAAATTTTAAACTGAAGGAAGAAAAATTAAACAATACAAAAACAAAGAAAAAGGAAACCTCGCTGGGAAAGGGTTTCGGGGAGAACAGACAAGGAACAATTAAAGCATGAAAAAGCACAAACCCCAAAAAATACAAGGAAACCCAAAATTCACCCTGACCCCCTGAAAATCAAAGCCTTCCCCCACTACTTCCAAATTTTCTCTTTTCGCTCTCTCCTCGTCCTTTGCTTTTTAAAATAACATGGGGAAAAGGGCCCAAAATTTCTCTACTGCCGGGTTTATTGAGTTTTAAATAAAATTTGGCTAAAAACATACTCTTGTTTTTTTTCAATGCAATTTCATGTGCCCTCACAAATGCTCTTTAATTTCATTTGAATTTTATTGTCAACTCCCATAATATGAACATGTCTTTGGCACGGGAAAACTCTAGGAACTTAAAATAAAAAAAGTAAAAGATTATCTAAATCTTTCTCCTTCTTGAAAAAGCCTAAATCTGGGGTTTAGTTGGACCATCGATCCTTCTTGGAAAATTTTTTAAAAAAAAACAATGATCCTTTTTTAAAGGGGAGAAAAAAAAGTACAAAATTATGGGGTTTAAAACTATTCATGGTCCTTTTCAACAAAAGCTGTCCTTCATTAATTAGTCTAGGGAAAGATTCTAAAAAGATGTGATAAACTTTTCAGAATTCCATTTTTATAAGCTCCTACTTAAATACTTTACTCCATGGCCGGAAAAAAAAGAATTTGGATCCATTTTCCAAAATAACATAGAGGATCCGATACTTTTAGAAATCTGAGGCCTGATATCAAAATTCGGTAACTTAAGACTATCTGCTGGGATATATTATATTTTATATAATATATATTATATATATATAATATATATTAATATATTATATATATATATATATATATAAAATATATAATTTTCCTAGCAGATATGTTTTTAATTACCTAATTTTGATATCGGGCCCTCAGATTTTAAATATGTATTTTGGGGATCCTCTATGTTGATTTGGAAAATGGATCCAAATTCTTTTTTTTCCGGCACACGGGGACGTAATGTATTTAAAATGGGAGCATTATAAAATACTGGAATTTCTGAAAAGTTTTATCATCATCTTGTAGAATCTTCCCTGACTAATTTTGAAGTGACAGCTTTTTGTTAAATGAGACCCTGAAAAGTTTTTAAACCCCAAAAATTTTTCTACTTTTTTTTCTCCCCTTAACAAAAAATGATCATTGTTTTTTATAAAAAAATTTTCCAAAAAGGGGCGGGATCTCAACTAAAACCCCAGTATTCAGCTTCTTCAATGAAGGAAAGATTGAGATAAACTTCACTATTTTCATTTAAAGTTTCCCGAGTTTTTTCCACGTGCCAACAGACATGTTCATTTATGAGGGGTGGGGGCATAAAATTCCCAAAAGAATTAAAAAGCACTTTGTGAGGGCACATAAAATTTCATTGAAAAACAAAAGTATGTTCTTAGCCAAAATTTTTTAATACTCATACTAAACCGGGGTGAGAAATTTGGGCCCTTTTTCCCATGATTTTTAAGAACAAAGGCACGAGGAGAAGCGAGCATGTAAAGTGTTGGAAACTAGTGGGGGAAAGGGTGCTTGATTTCGATGTCAGGGATGAATTGTGGTTTCCTTTTATTTCTTGTTGTGTGGGTTGTTCCGCTTGAATTTTTCCTTTCTGTTCTCCCCGAACCTTGCCCACGAGGTTTCTTTACTTTGTTTTTTGTTTGTTTAATCTTTTTCTCTTCCTTTTATTTAACTTTCATTTTTCAACTCAGTACCTTGGTTTTTTCCCACCTTGCGAAATTTTTTTTTGCCGTTTTCCTTTCCCCTCCCCCCCCCTCCGCTCGTCTTTCTCGTTTTCAGCCCAAACCCTTGGGTTTAAAATCTCTCCTCATAAGCAGCTTGACTCATCACTTTGGGAAGTTTAAATACGACGCTGAAAGGGTCGCGGCATCCTTACTTGACGTTTGAAAAATCCCGGAGGCGGTGCATGGCCTTCCCTTTGCAGAGAGGCATTTGCAGATATGGGCAAGCACCGTACTGAAATATTTATATTTACATTTGTTTTAATGCTATTTCACTGGAAAAGTTTAAATCATATCCTTTTAAAAAAAAATCAGTTTAAAACCTTCCCTTTGTGCAAAAAAGAAATAGGGGCTCCTTCCATATTTGGTATACTTTTTTTTAAAAATTTTCTCTGTCTGTCGTCTTTACGTAGCTCTATTTCTTGTCGTAATTATTTTCCCCATTTTGTCCTTTTCCTCGCCTATACCCTATTTTTATCCTTTTCTTTTTACTTACCCCATTTCCCTTCTCCCCTTTTCTTTTTTATTTCTCACTTTTTTCCCCTTTCTCCTTTTCTTTCCCCATTCCTTGAATGTCTCCTCTCTTTACCGTCTTTTTTGATCCTTTTTTTCCCCACTTTCTCTTTTTCCTCCCTTTTTTTCATTCCCTTCCCCCCTCCCCCCTACTTCTTCTTTTTTCCTTCTCTCCTTTTTCTTGTTCCCCCCTTTCCCTTTCAACTATTCTTCCCTGTCTCCCTTGCTCTTCCCCCCCTCCCCCCCCTTTCCCCCCTTTCCCCTTTCCTCTCCCCGCCTCCCCTCCTTTTTTCCCCCCCTGCTGTCCCCCTCCTTTCCCCCTCTTCCCTCACCCCCTCATTTCCTGCTGGCATTAGGGTTTAGGGTACATGTCTATAAGGGAAACCCCAGACGCCCGCCACGAGCCCCAAACGGGGTGAGGAAAGTGGGGTGTGGTTCTTGCACGTCCGGGTCGGGAGCAATCGGAGGGGGGAACGATTACTCTTCAAGTCAGGTTTTTTGGCGATGAGACACGAGTTGTATCCGGGGGTTAAAGAGGAAAGCAGGTGTTCGTGCCTCTGGCCCTTCACCCTCGCACTTACTCATGGGATAAAATTTTCCAACCCCCCTTATGCGTGACCCCCCGGCCCCCCCCCTCCCGGGCCCTTCCCTCTTCCACCCACCCACCCGACTACTGTCCCCCGGGTGTGGAGGGGGCGGGGGACGGGGACGGGCATTGCCGTTGGATAAACCTTCTGGTGTGCGTGTGGTTTTGGGGGGCTGTGCGGTGCGTGTGCGTGTGCTGTGCTTGCGTGGTGTGGGGGGTGTGTGTGTGTGTGGTGTGGGGGGTGTTGTGTTTTTGGTGTGGTGTGTGTGTGGTGTTGTGTGTGGTGTGTGTAATGCGTGCTCTCCGTAGACATGGCCATAATGTGATGGTATGTGGAAAAAAGGGGTAATGTAACGCCTCGTCAAAATATTTTATTAGTGAAATTTGTATGTTTAGGTTTTTTCTTTTTGTAGGATTGAATCTTGAATTGATGGTGTAACTTAAAGCAAATTTTTATGTTTGAATTCTTGAGCGCCACGTTGTCTGCTGTAGGTGCAGTGTGACCAGAAGCGCGACCCTTAGGTTTTGGGTCCAGGAAGTGTTCCAATATAGCGGTGTATGTGCGGGGGCTCTGGGGCGAGGGTGGGATCCTAGCCTCCCCCAAAAAGACGGTAGGTGGGGTTGGGGATAGATGCGGTTAGTGCATATGTCCCTTGGGAGGGGGGGATGGGGGGGTGCGTCATTTATTGGGAGCCAAGGCAGACCTATTTTTTTAGGGGAGGATTCACTCGTAGGAGATGCCGCTCTTTTTTTTTTCCTTTTTTCTTTTAAAAAAATAGGGGTGACTAGCCGTCCTGTATTTTTTTATGAGATACCCGAATAACTTTCTTAGTGGGGAAAATTTAGGGTTTCCACTGAAAAAAATAACGGTTTTTTGGCGTGGGGTCTGGGAACTGTGGGATACCATATTGAAAACGTTTATTTTGATGAGTTTTTTGACAGTTTTTTTTGGATGGCGGAGAGCATTTCGGAAGGTGGTGGGGCCCCCAGGGGCCAAAATTGGGTTTCACCCCTTAGAGGTTGCTTTTTGTAAACTTCAAGATTTTTTCATTTTTTAAGGTCATGTTTACCAAGTTTCAACAGTAGTTTTTTTTCATTCCTTTGTTTTGGAAAACCCAAAGTTTAAAAAAGGAAGCGGGCCCTGTGCCTTTAGGTGTTATTTTTGGCCCACTTTTCCCTTTTCCTTCGCATGCACCACAACCCAAACGTGGGTGAGGGCAAAAATAAGCGGAGAGACCCGTTTGAACACTTGGGCGTGCGGCTGTCTCGGGGAATGCCTTGCTTGTCCACAGGCGTGGGCGCGGGCGCGGGTGTGGTATGGAGAAACCGGGGAAGGGTTGAATAACGTCTGGTTCTGGTAAATGGGTATGGGTTTTTTTGTTTGAGAGCGAAGCGAGCCGAGGTAGTAGAGATGGACTAGGATTGGAGGACACAAAACCCAACAGACTCACGCGTGGTGTATTATAGCGGGGTGTTGAAGGGGAGTTTGTGTGCTTGGTGGGGAGGGGAAGGGGAAAGGAGGGGAGACGAAGGGTCACCACCTCGCTAAAGACCCTCGATAGTACTGGGAAGTAATGTTTCTTGTTGAATTATTCACTAGTCTTACTTTGCAGTCAGTGCTTTTGGAGCGTTAAAATGTGTAATCCTCCAAACTATCTTGTGACGCGAAGAGAGATCGGGTGTTGGGAACGTCTCTGTGTTGGTGCGTTAGCCGGGTCAGGCGACCGTGGCTGCCATTATTGCTACAGGTAATGATTGGGTCCGAGAAAGTTGGTGCTTCGGGGTCAACAGGGAGGCATTTTAGGATCTTGGAATGCGAGGCTTTTAGCATCCCTGGTCACGTGTGGGGATGGAATGACATGCATGTTTATCTATTGACTATGACCAACGCTAACGGTGGCTGTGTTTGTGCGTGTTCTTGTGTCAGTGGAATTGACAACCATGTGCGTGGGTGAGCTCGTGTGGTCGCGTGACTTTCCACCCTTCTCGTCGCCTTCTATATATTTACACAAGTGACAATTTGCCAGAACACGCCATGTCCAAGATTGTAATCAAGATCGATTTTGTTACTGCGCTTTGACGGGGCTTTCTTTTTTCTGCACATGATCCTCACGAAGAAATATACCCTGAGCATAAGCCATTCATAGCGAGCATTTTGGTAACGACAGGTATTGTGCGGCACAGGCGGACCCAGGTGGGATGGGAGGGGGAGGAGGGAGGGGGTCGGACGCAGGTGGGGGGAAAAGGGAGGGAGGCGTGCCCAGGTAAAAGGGTGGAGAAGAGGGGAGGAGTCGGTTCCAGGTGAGATGGGTGAGGGGGAAGTGGAGAAGCAGATCCAGGGGAGATGGGTTGGAGGTGGGGGAAAAGGTGTGGTTGGGGAGGTGGGGAAGAGAGATGGGATAGAGGTAAGGGGGCATAGATCCAGGTGAGAAGGGAGTGGTCTGGGGGGTGGAGGGTAACAGGGAGGCAAGTGTCGTGTCCCGCTGCCAGGATACAATGTGGACGTCGTCTTGGGGAACTACCAGCTAAAGGGCCCGGCACGTCACACTGTACAAGATTCGGGTGTCATGCCGGAAAAGATACCTTCTCGTGCGGATGCGGGCGCAGAGAGACGTCGCGGAATGTTTCTCGGATGTGCGACGCAGGATATTCTTTGGCGGTGAATGTAGCGAGCCTTGCCCGCCGGGAAAGGGACGCAGCTGCTGCTTCCTTGTTTAGTATATACCGATTCATTCGTAGCTTACTGACCAGTAATCCGATTATCTACATCTAAGTATACAATAGGGATATTATGTATATACACTACACTACACTACACACCACCAACACCCCACACACACACACACACACAACACAAACCACACACACACCACACACACACTACACACACCACTACACACACACACTACACACACACTACACACACCACTACACACACTACACACACACACACACACCACACCCCACACACACACACACACACACACACACACACACACACACACACACACTACCACACACACTACACACACACTACACACACACACACTACACACACACACACACACTACACACACACACACACACTACACACACACACACACTACACACACACACACACTACACACACACACACACTACACACACACACACACTACCCCACACACACACTACACACACACACACTACACACACACACACACACACACACACACACACAACACACACACACACACACACACACACACCACACGCACACACACACCACACGCACACACTACACACACACGCACACACTACACACACACGCACACACTACACACACACGCACACACTACACACACACGCACCACACACACACCACCACACAACAAACAAACACCACACACCACACACACACACACACACCACATACCACACACACACCACCCTACCCCACCAACACACCACACACACACCCACACACACACACACACACACACACACGCATAACCAACACACACAAACACACACACACAACACACACACACACACCCACACAAAACACACACACACAACACATCACCACACAATCACACACACACAACATTCACACATCACACTCACACACACACATCAACACCACCACACACACACACTACTCACTCCTCACTCACTCACTCACTACTCCTCACTCCTCATACACACACACTTCACACTCACACCACTTACCATACACACATATACATACCATACATACACATACTACACAAACTACACCAACACACACGCTCGCACCTACATTATATGTATTATTTATGTATCGATAATTATCAATATGTATAATGTGCAGCGTGTACATGTGGATGGGCGGAGGCTAAGGGGTCAGAAAACCAGACCAACCTCCGCACAGTTCCTACTTAAAATTCCCTTTATGGGTTCACGTGAGTAAGCGGGCCGTCCTCTCAAGCGGAAAAAGCGACTTCGGAATCTCAGGAATATACGTGCTCTCAAATAGGCTCGCTGGCACGGGAGACGTGGCTCGTGTTGCCAGAGGTCGCTCGCGCACATGCGAGAGGATTAAGTTGTTAGCCATTTTTGTTTTGTTTGTTGGACGTTCGCCCATCTTAGCATCTTGGGGGTGGGGCGATTCGAGGGAAAATTTCCCTCAAATTACCTTTTGTTGTCACAGGAGTAGTAGTGCAGTAGACGTGGGGGGGAGGCCTGGTGTGAGATGTTCATTTGATAATAAAGATATATATCGCCATTATTATTATTACCCTTATCATTATCGTTATCACTATCATTATCAATATCATTATCAATACATTATCATTACCATCATTATTTGAATTATCTTTTAATAATTTCCATAATCTGTGTGTTTACTGTTTTCTTGAGGGAGGATGATTTGCTGACTTTTTTGAGACGTGCTGGTTCTACTTTCGCTTTCTTTACTTGCCTCATTGTTTGAAATCCCCTCTTCCCTCTCCCCCTCTCCCCTCCTCTTCCCCGTTTTCCCTATCTTTCTCATTTCTCTTCCTTCGCGACCTCTTATTCTGTCTCTTTTCATATACACTAATTCGCATAAATACTTGTAAAAATTCAATAAATTAATTGATATGTATATAATACCATCAGGAGAAGTTACTGGATTTTCTGTTGTTTGTCGGTATATTTAATGCTACACATAATTCATACATGCATAATATGTGCATGTTCCGTGTTACCATCCTCAGCCGAGGCACTTTCCATGAGGGTGCTAGGGTTGATGACCGAAGATTACAAAAAGTCTTGCAGCCGGTTGATCAAGTGTAGCTGTACCGGGTGCAACCGTATCTCAAAAATATGACTGTGATTGTGTTATTGCATAAGGGCACCACCTGTCGGATTCTCTCCGTGAACGGGAGGTGGAACAGAGCAGCAGCCCTCTCCTCTGTCATCTTTTGCCACTACCTTCGCTTACTGCGCTCATTTTTCCCACGGTCCCTTCTCTTTTCCTCTCTTAATCCCTTTTTCGATGTTCTTCCCCGTAACACTGAGAAAAGTTCTTCCCGTCACTGCCTTTCGAGCCAGGCGTGGTAGCATCTTATATACTTCTAACTACTGTTTGGCCAAGGAGAGAGTGAAGGTGAGCCCGATGTTTTTCCCGAAGTTCCGAGCAGTTTCATATGGTTCTGGGTTTGAGAAACTTAAAAGCGCGCTCGGTATTTAAACTGGAGTGCTAATAGTAAAAAAAAGCCCATACTTTGCTACGTTTGATGGACAGTGCTGACAGTTTATGTACCCTGATAGCGGTGTTTGGGACGGGGTGGAAGGCAGGGGGAGAGGGGGGGAGAGGGTAGGGAGGTGGTAGGTAGGTAGGTTAGTAGGTAGGGAGGAGGGAGGGAGGGTGGCGTCATGGTGATGGACACAGCTATACTCACGCCCAAGTCATGCTCTCGATCCTCACTTTTCCATCTCAAAACTTTTCCTGTACACCAGGCCATGAAGATCTGCTTGCGAGTCATCACAATCTCTTTTTTCCCCTTCATCTATCTATCCATCTATCTTCTCTTTTTCTTCCCTCACCCATTTTACCTCTTCTTCTGATCCCTCACCCTCTCGCCTCCACCCTCCCTCTTCTTTTTTTCTCTCGCCCCCTTCTTACTTTCCTTTTCTCTTTATCCCCCACTCCTTCCTATCCCTCACCCTACCTCCTTCACCCTCTCTTTTTCTCTTTTTCAATTTTTCTTCTTTCCAGCCCTCACCCTCCGTCCCCCTGGCTTACTCATGTTACGATTGATCCACCAATTTTCACCGCGTGGAGGCCTACGCCCTCACGCTTTTTTTTGTAAGGCAAGCAGATAGATTATACATTCAGGCCCCAGTGAGCAGCCATGTCAGTCGTGATCTTCGTTTATACATATATTCTTTGCATTAATTACTTGTTTTATAGCCTGATATATATCATGTTACAAATATATTAATAGACGGGTTTATGATTGCGTAGCGAAGTAAGGGAGATAATTTTTTTCTTTAGCTTTGTCCCATTCTTATATGGGGTCGCTATGATCAGGTTCTGGTAGATATTTTTATGGCCGGATGTCCTTCCTGATGCCAACCCTCTCTCTCCGGGCTGGGACCGGCACTGCCCTTGGGCTGGCTTGCCCACCCATGGCTAGGTTAGGGAAGTTTAAGGGAGATAAAGCGAAAAAAAAGAAAAGGGAAAATGAAGGGTTGGGGGTAAGAGGTTGGTTGCGGGGGGGGGGGTGTATTTTCAGCTGGCTCTTCCGTCCTCGCGAGGTGTGTATTTTGGATATTGACAAGACACGCGGTGAAATTGATGTGGATGTGTGGGTGCCACACCCTTACCCTCTCGGGGCCCCCCCCCTTTCTCCCTTTCTCTCTTTTCCCTTTCCCCCTTTCTCTCTTTTCCCTTTCCCCCTTTCCTCTTTTCCCCTTTTCCCCTTTCTCTCTTTTCCCTTTCCCCCTTTCTCTCTTTCCCCTTTCCCTTTCCCTCTTCTGGCCTCGAGGTTCTCCGAGTGTTCCTTAATGAGTGGGGTGTGGAGGAGGGGAGGAAGGGAGGGGACGGCGTAGGGTGGGGGAGGGGCGGCAGAAGTGCAGAAGCGCGGGGAGGGCGGGGTCAATATTGTGGATGTGTCCCGCCAAATTTAAGTTTCTGAGCCCTTTTACTGCACGTGGCTGCTGGGTGGCGTAGCTTACACCCGGGACTGCTTCCCTATCCTTTCCCGTATGCTCAGTTTCCGCTTCACTGTTGCAGTTGAACTTTTGCAGGTCTTGTAAAGCTATTTTCCAGTGGGATTTATCCCGAGCTCCTTTACGTATTTCATTTAGTGAAGAGAGGGGACATTAGCGCTGAATTTTTCGAGCTGTCCTAATAAATGGCCCTCCATCCTCCAACCATAACCATTGATCGGTTCATGTCTGGTTCTGCTTTATTCGGGCTGTCCCACCCTTCCCAGGGCTCTCCCTTTCTCCTCTCCGGGTCTTCATTTCAGCCACTCTCCCTCCCCCCTTCCCCTTTTTCTCTCCCCCAGATATTGCACCCCTCTGTGTCCTGCTCCCGCCCCCGTAACCTCCCCTCCCTCACGCACTCTGCCACCCCCTTTTCCTTATCGATTTATTTTTAGCAATCACCTTTTTCCAGTGCGGTTTTCCGACCTTCGCTTTAGCGGTTGACTGGCTTGATGCTTAACTTGCTTTATCCCATTAGCTTTTGTTTTCATTCTTCTGTTCTCTTTTCTTTTTTTTCCCTCCTCCTCCTCCTCTTTATGGATGCCACCATCATCACGTCATCATCATGATAGCCAACGTTATCATGATCATCATAATCATCATCACCAGCACCATTGTTGGTTTTAATGTGTCGAGGTGATGGAGACTTCCAAGGGCTCCATTCTATAAAGACAGATAAAAGGGCAAGCATTGTTCTCTTCCCTTGTGATTTACAAGTAGAATATGCGAGGGTGCAGAAAGTCAGAGACAGAATGCTTTTGCAGGTGTTGAATGTTTTTTCAATTGGTGTTGCAAGGCAGGTTATGGAAAAAAGACGTGAATGCAAGATTCTCAAGAGGAAGTATAGTTAAGTAATGTGGCAGACGACATATTCAGTCACGTGCGCCCCCCACCCTCCCTTCTCACGCCCCACAGCCCTTGTTTCTCAACGGTGACACAGGCGGCGGTCTTTATTATCTGGTGAGCATCTCTGCGGAGACGGAGGAGGGGGGAGTACGCTGTGTGTCGCAAGGCTCGTGAAGGAACGCCTTTGTAATGGGCATGCACAGTTCTCGTGGCTTGTGATTAGCTTAGGAGTTTTATTTGTTAGATATGTCTTTAAAGGGTTCTAGGGCGAATTTTAACATGTCTTGCTTTACTACTGTCTAAAAACCGCAAAATATGTCCACTTGCTTTAAAAGATCAGGTTAAAGGACCAGAGATATTCAGCTTTACTAACCATTGTTTATTGAAATTCTTGCAGGATTCCCAAAACACGGGGAACCAGGTCTCAATGGCATTCTTGGCCGCGTGGTTGAAGAAATGTGTTTTATAGAATATTTAAGAACTACGGTACATCAGTGCCTAGAACGATGAGGTTTATTCTGCCGCGCTGGAAATGGCTGCATATTGTTTCTGGAGGTATTAGTCGTGAAGGTGATTCAGCAAAGTTATGGGGCAAGGAGAGATGGTTTATGCTTTTGGCGAGTTTAAAGGACAAGTACTTTTTGAGGAATATTCGCTTGACTGGTAAAAACGATTTTTTTTTTTTTATTTATTTTTTTTTATTATCTTAACTTTTATTTATTTATTTATTTATTTATTTATTTATTTTTTTATTTTTCTGGGTTAACTATCCTTACGTATGAATTCTCTTTATTTTTTTTTGTATTATCGTTGGGATTGGCTGTTGTTTTTCCTATGCCCTCCCTCGGCCTAACTACTGTGATGTGGAGTAACTTCTTTAGTTCGTTTCGACCTATTTATTTTCGTCATGTATCCTCTAAAAAATACCGGCGTACGCGATTTACGCTACCTACAGATCGTCTCATTATTGCAGTTTTGATTGTCAAAAAATTTCCCGCTGTTTTGCGCTCGTCGATGCACAGCCGATCTGTTACTTATTGTAAACAGATGTTGCTTGATCTTCAGTTGAGCGCTTTTTAATCCTTACGCTGTTCTGTATGCGCCGCAAAAACCCCTCGGCACGGAAAAGAGGATGCCGTGAAAAACTGTGCTCTCGCTGTTGTGAGTTTGGTGAGCTATGGCAACACGAAGAGGGGTTTTCTTTTTCTACGATAGTTTGTGAGTGCGTGGTTTATAGACGCCAAGGTCATCTCTTTGTTTTCCCTCTTCGTCTGGAGCGAAGGTGATGGTTGGGCAGCCGCGCTGTCTTGCTTAAGTCCCCTTCTCGCCCTGCGCACGCATTATGTCGCTGGTATTTGCTGCGATCTGCCCCTTTCCCCCCGGACCCCTACTGCTAGGGACACTGGAAGGGCAGAATACATTCTTTGTCTGAGCTGTCATAGGTTTGGGCTACGTAGGTAGTCACATTCCACCAAATTTGTCAGTGGTCTGTAGTGTATGGCCTTTTATGCCCCCTCTTCGTTTGTTTTTAATCCTAGTTTCAGACCAATGAGAATGTAACATTCATCATTTATGCGCAAATTTTGTTGGAATAGGTGCCTCTTCATGCGATTCGAGGGAACTTAAAAGGTATCTATTCAGAAGCAATCCATTTTTCTAGTTTATAACAGTTTGCGGATAATTTGACAGTCGAAGCGGCTGTCGGTGCATGTGAATGCATGTGGTTACTTGAAACCATGATCTTTAGTAAATGGCGCACGAAATTTTGTTAGCATCAGTGGACGACGTTTTCATGGGTAGTGGTAAAGTTGCCCTTTTATTAAAATGTTTTGTTGTTTTTCTTGCAATCCCGTTCTCTCCTTATTTGTTGCATGTCGAAATAACACCACTATCGTTTGGAAAATAGCTGTACTGGAAAGTGAAAAAAAAATTGAGATTTTTGAATCATGAAATGGTCGCTGTAAAAAAAACCAATTTGATATTGATGGATTGTTCGGCGTTTTGTAGCCTAATGATGAGTAGAATTGGAGAGCCGTTTTTATATCAAAATCAATACAAAAAAAGTAGCAACATTCTGATGTTGATTGTAATGGAATTATTATTATTATTTTATGATATATCGTAATAGTATTTATATGCCATGCGTACTCGAAAGAGAAGAGAACAAAGAAAAAGTAAAAGGAAGGATTGTCTCAGCAGGATCAGGTTACAGTCATGGCAAGAAGCTTCCGCGAGTGGGTCGACGTGCCCCCCATGTGCCTGAGCCCGTAACCTGTTTTGATCTGTCGGAGTTCACCTTAGCTGATGAACAATCTATCTTCTTTCAGCGGGCTTAATTTAGCCGCATGAGGGATACCTGATAGGCTGGTTTCATTCACATGCACGCACCGAGAGTTGTATTTTTGGATGCCCTCCTTGACGGACGACGGGACCATCATGTCTGTTTGCTTTGATGTGGCGATTGGAATTGGGTTTGTGATTGTAAAGTAGATTCATATGGTTGTTTCTTACACCGACGTTTGAGATTTGTATTTGCGGGGAGAGCTGACTTCGTATAGGGTAGAGGACCTGTTATGTGGGAAGTACCAACTTGTCAGTTCGATCTTTGAAAGTCGCGTGGATGCAGCGGCTTTCTTTTGCAGGCGATTTTTTCTTCACTATATCATGCGCCGTCATCTGTTTATAATGCCGGTGCACTGCCCACACGCTGCGTTGTGATGCTGCCTTATATGGCACGGCAGGGAATAGTTTTCTACTCTCCGGGCCACGCTGTATCTGTCAATTAGTTGTCTTGTTTACCCCCTGATAGTTTTATTTTTGTTTTATGGCTGCAAAATCGTCACTCAGCGCCTCCTTTCAGCTGTTCCCGAAGCCATGTGCGCAGCGGTGGTGAGAGGCGAAGTACATGTTCAGGGCCGTAGCGAGGTCAAGGTCTGTCTTGGTAGCTTTTCTACCAAGGACCTCATACCAGGTCTTATTGAGGTTTATGTAAAAATTGTGGTGAGTCAGCATGAGATGAGTCGTCTGGGGAGGGGACACGTGCCTGCAGTGCTGCGCCAATTTCCTTGTCTCTTGTGTGTGTCAGCTGAGGCTCGTCCCTGCAGGTGCCTTGGGTATGACATCGAGCTTGCCGTTAACTCGACACAGTAGTCTAGTTTAGTGGGGATAAGAAAGTACGGCAATGCCGTTGTTACTGAGCTTCGACAGTAGTTCGAGGGAGGGGAAGGGTGAGAGCGAGGACACGCTCTTGTGTTTCCGCTCCTCGACGGTCGAACCTTGAGCATCCATGGCTTTTTCTCATAGCCTCGAACCCTCTCACACTTGTCGCGCTCCCTCGCCACCCTCCCCCAGTCCTCACGCGAGGGTAGGGTTGAATCGCATGATGAGGGCGCAAGTACTTAATGACTAATGTTAAGCAAGGATTGTTTTTGTCTTGGGATGTTGGATCGTATAGGACAAGAGCACGGTTCCCCGAGGCGTCTCGTTAAAAGCAGGACGCCACCTTGCCAGGTTTGGCCATGTCCTTGCGGCACTGCACGAAGGGCGAGCGGGATGGGTGGGAAGGTGGAGTGGAGATAACTTTAACATTGTTGGCCTCGGCTTAATTTTAAGAGACATCAGCCGTGCCTTGCGACATGTAACCCCTTTAACATCAACACATTTCTTTGAGACACCGGTGGAGTGAACGGAAACTAAAACTGTTAATTAGGCATGATGGAACAGGTCTTTCGTCATTGCGAAGACGAGAGTTTTCCAGCATGTGTAAAGGTTCATCTTCAGAAGACGTACAATTACAGACGGTAATCTGAGCATCCCAGGTAACCGTGGGAATGAGGCCTGAGGACGGGGTATGTTGTTCCCCAGGGTGGGTGTTGTCACTAGGGGAGCGCTATGATTTATTGATATGCATGGGGTTCTGTGTCCAGCGAAATGGTTGGATTTGGTTTGCGTCTTCGTCGAGTATAGCTGGCGAGAGCGAGCGGAAGGAAGTGCTGATGGTGCGGTGGCAGCTATTTAGAAAGGGTGTCATTACGGTGTCGTCTCTTTGTTCTCCATGACGCAAGTTGGCTGGATTACTACCACTTTCGCAAGCACAACCTCCCTTCCCTTCATCAATCTCACTCTCCTCCTTTCTGGTCTCCTTCATATCGTCTTTTCCCGTTCCCACTCTTACATTCCCATGATTCACGAATCACTTTTAAGACATAGGTAAGTAAAAGTGCGCGCACACGCACGCGCGCACACACACACACACACACACACACACACACACACACACACACACACACACACACACACACACACACACACACACACACACACACACACCATACACGCACACACACAATACACACACACACACACACACACACACCATACACGCACACACAACACCATACACGCACACATACACACCATACACGCACACACACACACACACACACACACACACACCAACACGCCCACACACACCCTACCACACACACACACACACACACACCACACACACACACCACACACACACACACACACACATCATACACACACACACACACCATACACACACACACACACCATACACGCACACACACACACCATCACACCCCACACACCATACACACACACACAAAACACCCATACCCCACACACACACCATACACACACACACCACCACACACACACACCCCACCACCCCACACACACCACCCCACACACACCACACACACACACAACACCACACACACACACAACTACAACACACAACACAACCATACACACACAAACACACACACCTACACACACACCAAAAACACACACACACACACACACACACACACAAACACACACCAACACCACACACCACACACACACACACACACACACACACACACAACACACCACATACACACACCACACGCACACCATATACACACACACCATACACACACCATATACACACCACACACACACCATATACACACCACACACACACCATACACACACCACACACCACACACCATACACCACACAACACACACACCAACACAACACACACACACACACACACCACACCACAAAACCAAAACACACACACACACACAACATACACACACACATACACACACACACACACACACACACACACACACACACACACACACACACACACACACACACACACACACACACACACACACACACACACACACACACACCATACACACACACACACTCTCTCTCTCTCTCTCGATATTTACCATATGTAACGCACGTAATCGGTTTCTATTTTGTGAAGGGTTCTTCTGTAACACCAAGTCTATAGTGCGTTAGTATTTTTTTCGGCCTAATTGATCTTTTTAAAAAGGATTACATACTAAACCACATTTTCCTTTATTTCGAGGAAATGTGTGATTAATAGGCATGTGTGCGTGTGTATACTTAAACTTGAAGTGTAATAAGTACACGTATGCACGTCTGTGCCTCTCGCCTTTGTGTTCAGAGGGAAGCCTCCAAGGCTAATAAAGTGTGCGATCAGCGGAGCGTAGAGGTCTGTGCTGGGGTTGAGTCAGCAGTGGAACAGCGGCACCGAGGAAAGAGAGAGCAGCTGATAAGATAGTGTGGTCATATAAGGGCGAATGATGACCGGACTAAGGCCTTGCTTGGCGAGATGGAGTGAGGCGCGCTGACACTGCACGGTAGGGTGGTAATTTGGAATGAAAAGAAAGTGGTAGCGTTCCAGTCTATGGTCGAGTGGAGGTTGTAACTAAGGGGAGGGTGGAAGCTACGCGTGAGATTGAGAGAGAGAAGGAGATGGAAGTTAGGTTCTTCGCTTGGTATCACTTTTAAAGTCATGACTTAGCTCGATACTGCGAGTGGTTACATAAGCTGTGGCATGTCATTACTTGGAAGATGTGAGGTTGTTTAGAAGAGGAAAGGGACGTGCTGGCAGAGAGAGAGGGGGGGAGATACGGGAATACGAAAAAGACTCTCCATGAACCATCTTCCTTCATCTTGCCTCGCGACCACTTCAATAGTGAGATATTTCCGTCCAGCCTCACACAGACTTTTTCTTTACCCTCTCTCTCTCTCTCTCTCTCTCTCTCTCTCTCTCTCTCTCTCTCTCTCTCTCTCTCTCTCTCTCTCTCTATCTATCTATCTATCTATCTGCCTGTCTGTCTGTCTGTCTTTAACTCAACATATACTAGTCAAAGTAAAAAAAAAGTCATCATTTTCTTACCTCTCTGCGTCCCCACGCCCTTTGTTTATCATACTCTCGTCCAGTCCCGTGCCCCCTTTTGCTCTTCCCACACCCATTCTTCTCCATCTGCTTTGTCACTCACGGTGCTCGTAGTCTCAACTCTTCTTTAGTATAAATTATTTAGGAACTCTTTTGTAGATATGCTATCTTGATATTCCTTTCTCCATCTATCGCTGTTCAAGGGTTTGAAGTAGGTTCGTGCGAGCGTAAATACTTGGGCGAATGGGTTGGACCTGGAAGGCCACAAGGGAGTAGCTTCGTAAATATCGAATTCGTTTCACGGATGCTACTCACTCCAAAGATCGCGCTTGCTTTCCTTGCATGATGTTCTCTACAGCTAAGGAAATGAGACGTTGCTTCGCCGACGACTCGCGGGTATAAACAAGGCGTATTTATCATACACTCGGTGCGGTCACTGGTGTCGTGTATCGACCCTAGGATTTGCGATGTCCTCCTCAGTGCCTAACTTGAAATCCTCGACATGCCGGACTCGGGAAATGATACATCTTTTCTGTTAAGACTTGTATTATTACCTCCTAGAAACAAACCTCGTGACCAGGCTCCTTGTCCACCACGTATCATCATGATGTTTCGTGTATGGTTGATGATGGTGCACAGTGCACGTAAAGCTGATTAAATGCCGAGGTATTAGCGATAAAGTAAGCGAACCTGGCACAGTACCCTAGTGGTGGCAAGGCATGTCCCTGGCTTTGTGAAGACGGCGGAGGGCAGGCGGGTGTTGGTCGTGACCTTTCTAAGTCTTCTGCCTTGAGAGAGCTGTTGTTTTGAGCGATAGCGTGATAGGATCGCCCTGGTCACCCTAACCCCCCACTCTGAACCAGGCGTGGGAGAAAGGGTGGGTGGTAAGTCTGGGGGAGGGAGGCCGGGAGCGGCTGAAAGGATTTTTTCCCCCCGACAGGTCCGACGAGGGACGGGAGTGGGTATTTTTTTTTCTCCCACTCTTCAGTTGGGACAGCAATGTGTGTGCGTGCGTACGTACGTACGTACCTACGCACGTGCTTGCATATGTACGAACGGACAGACGGACGAACACACACACACACACACACACACACAAATAATGTATATAAAAGATATAATATATATATATGTATCTATATGTAATATATATTATTTGTAATATATGTGTGAGCACAATATACATATACATATACATATTTATTTATTCATTCATTTCCTTGCGCATTTGTTTGTGATAACCCTAATTTTTTTGGCGAGATGTGATTCTAATGTCTTCGTGATTTATAGTAAAAAATTACAGGTTCGAATTTGTTTGTAGGTGCGAATGCTGGTTCTACTGATTAACCAACGAACAGGTTTTTGTAAGCAGAATCTAACCGGAAGTGAGGAGAGTAGAGAGGGTGGGATTGGCTTCATGAGTATTAACGTGCGTAGAACCAGCTCCTCTGGTCGTGGCTGAGAGGACCTCTGGTCGTGGCTGAGAGGACCAGGCATGAGAACAGGGACTTCGTGCGGGTCAATGGAAGGCGTCCCAAGGTTCGCCTCCCGCTGCGAAAGTGGTCTTTCAGGTCAGCCCTGCTTTCTGATGGGCCTCTGGAGGAGGAGAGGTGGGGGGGCATTGCGGGGTGTTCTGCGGGAGACTTCGCCAAAGTTAAGAGAGAAGGCATCTGTAGAAACGAGAGGGCAGAGACAAAAGAACAGTCTTATCGTTAACAGCGGATAAATCGAACCACACCCGATAATGGAGAACAACTATTTCTTTCTGTTGCTTTGAACGTTGGCTGACCCTGTATAAGGAGCGAGACCTTTAAGTGGTTATAGGCTTCCGTCTTGATGTGTGAGGAAACTCCTTCTCAGACTAGACCCGCCTTCCGGTCTGGCAAAGTGGCAGCGTCTCTTTTGGCACATTCACTTTTTTTCCCTCTCGTCACTTACTCTCGGTTTGGTCTCCTTTTCCATCTTGGTAGTTCTCTTGTATTATCCTTTCTCCCACCATTGTTTGTGGATTCTGAAACTTTTGTAGTTCGAACGTATCACATTTTACGACCTACATAACACGCCGCCCACAACGCCGTTGTTAACTAAGCTTTTGATGTCCTTGAAGAGTACAAATTCTGCCGCAGACAATAACGAGCATTCACGGATGGCCAAAGACATGAAGTGACCTGAGAAAAGGAGGGATAGAGGAGGGGGAGGAGACAAACACAAGAAATATACGTCGTCGCCTTGTTGTCACGCTGATTGCAGCTCTTGTCCGCCTCAGTGGTGCGTTTAGGGAGGTGAAGGTAGCGGTTTTGGCGAAGTAAAGTGTTGGGAGACAGCCTTAAAGAGCACCGACGTCCGCCGACTTTGCCTTCGAGCCGTCTGACCTCAAGGCAGGACTAGATGTGTGCGTCGTGTGCCATATGCGTTATCGCGGTGAACTGTGGGCATTTTACCTGAGACTGAAGGGAACTAAGTTGTGGTTCTTTACTTTCACGTCTTCGTAACCTTAGCATATTCCCTCTTCCTTTCCCTCCTTCTCCTCCTTCCCGTTCCCCAAAATATTAGTTGGATATCTCTGCGTCGTTTCCATGGCAGTGGTGGGGAGTATACATGAGAGAGATACTATACTACCATTTTCTGTTTGAACTGTCGGTGGTTGTTATGCTATATCTAAAGTCCGTATGGGCCCCCCCCCCCCCCCCTTCCTTCTCACACGACCCAGCCTTTAAACCCTCCATGGCCATGTCCGATATCTACAATTGTCTAGAGCAACCGTTAACCCAGTAATGTCAAAACAAGGAAGTGTTTATTTAGAAGTTTAGTGTTTTGCATCACCGTACTCTTCGTCCGCCTCCCATTGAGCTAGCGTCGCTCCCGCTGCATGTTCTTGTGGCGATGCTATTGCCGGCCTCTCATCGCCACGCTCCTTACGTCTTTTGTGCGTCTATCCTCTCCCGAAAAGGGAGGATGTGATTGCATGCTGATGACACCCACCGCCGTCTCCACTCATTTTCTTTCAGAGGGAATCTAGGCAAGCATTTGCATGTTTTTTATATTTCTTCAATGTCTAATTTATGAATATATTAAGTACATTTGTATGTATCCGAGTTTAATTCCTAGCATATGCTTGTTAGAATGAGATATTGTGAAATGAATTTAGCGATTGCGGTTTTTATTCAGTGCCTGGAATACTGATATTTGATGTTGAAGATAGATATATCTTTTTTCTGGGACCTGAAAAAACATCAAATACAGCACAAGATTTCACGAACAAGATAAATGTTGATAATGCAAGTCAAGGAAGGTCTAAATGGCCATAATGGAGGCCTTGCCCTTGTGTGAGAATTCCTTCCCATTAAGGGTCACTTTTATTAATGGCCCCATCACTTAAAATTTCATTTTAGTCGTTTTAGGACCACTGCGGTGCTGCTGCAGAGGATAGTGTATTTTTTGCATTTGATTCTTGAGCGATCCTAATATTGTTGTTATTAATTTCTGTTGTTTGCCATGATATGAAATTACAGCCCGGAAAGCACGACGATTTTTCTTTTCGCTTTGTTTTCTCCTTTTCGATTTCCCAACCGTCACTTTATATTGTCTCCCCTTTCCTCTTTTCGCTCTCTCAACCTATCTCTCCCCTGCCATCTCGCTCTTTATTTACAGTACCAAACACCGTATAGGAGTGACAGATCAACGCGTAGTGTATTGTACTCTGTGATGATGTACGTGCACATGTCAGTATCTACGTCTTTGTCACAAGTCGCATTGTTTACCGTAGGTTGGCCTCTTTTCTGTTACTGGTTATGTGCACGGTTTACCTGTTACATGTAACTTCAAAAAATATTTGGCCAATGAAAGACTTCTAGTAAAGTCATTAATATACAAGTGCAGAAATAATGTAATGAGCAAGGCAAATACGATATTTAAGCACTTAAATGAATATGCAAGTATTGAAAATGATGAGCAGTAGTATTGGTTGTGATGGTGAGGAGAAAAGGAAAAGGGTAAGAGAGAGGGGAGGGTGTGAGATAAGGGAGCTCGTGGTGGTAGAAGAGGGGATATGTTGGCATGGGTCCCAGGAGGTCATGTATATGTGCAGCCCACGGTAACAAGTATACTCCCCCTCTTCCTCCTCCCCTCCCCTTTCTTCCCCTCTCTTCCTCCTCCTCTCCCCCTTTCTTCCCTCTCTTCCTCCTCCTCTCCCCCTTTTCTCCCTCCCCCTTCGTTTGTCCCCCATAACCTTAGACACTTCGCCCAAGGTCTGTGGCATCGGTGAAGGTTGATGTTATCCGCGTGCGTAAAGAAGCTGCGGTGATATAGATGCCAAGTCATAATCTTCTATTCATATAGGATTTGCAGCGTGGAAAAAACTAGAACCGCAAGGGATGTAGTTGCATTTGGTTTGCTCTGTTATGGTGTATAAATTTCAAATCCCATAGCAGTTTTATTAATATGAATGCCATCAACACAGCTTGAGTCAGCTGAAACCCGCAGGCGATGGGGCTAACTGTCAGGCGTTTCATCAGCTGACTCTCGCCTCGCAGGGGGGCAACGGCGCTCGCTTTGTGTAGGATCTAATGGACTGGTAATTATTAATATTTTAACCATTCGCCCGGGTTGTGTGCATTGTGGTTCTGGATATGGTGTAATTCCCATTTTTAGATCTTGAATTTTACAGTACCCCTTTCGGAGGATTTTTGAACATATCTCCGAGAAAAGAAGGTCAAAAGGTATTATGAAAGTGCTGAAGTTCTTTTATTAACATATTGCAGCATAAAAGTCTAAAGTGACTTGAGCCTCTGCCTTATGTACCCAATGTGTCGCGGATGCTTCGTGTATTTGAGGTTTTTAAATGAAAAGTTGTTTTCCAAGTCCAAGTTTGCGCGGCTATGTTGTGAAGTTGTTTTGGACCTCGCCAGGGCTTTTTCTTTTGTTTTCTTTTATTGTATTTTTATTTTGGTGTTTGTACGAACTAATAAATGGGTATTTTACGGGTTCCAAAATGGTGGTCTGATCTTTTATCGGGATTAGTATAAATATTTATTGTATTTTATGTTTTTTTTCATTAACTTCTGCAGGTTTTTTTCTTCCCAATGTTTCCTCTGAATCGGTACAAATAATCTTATCGTCGGTTAGTCCCTATGTGACTATTATGTGTACGTAACGCCAAGAATGCAGTATGAGCATTACACACATTTATCAAGGTAGAACCCGTTTTCCCCCAACAATCTTCGCCCCTTTATTTTTTGCTTTATACTTCTTTATTACACCTTTTGGGGTTTTTCCAATGTAGGTTGTATACACGACCACTTTCAGGGTAAATCTCCCTTATCCTTCTCCAGCGCGCTTCCGCCCAGTTTTCCCTCATTCTTAAAACCTCTTTTTTACACCCTCGTTTCTCAAGAGACAATTTCGCAGGATTGAACCTCCCCTTCTCCAACACCACTTTTCCTCTGTTACCTTCTTTTTCCAAACCGTTCTTACACCTTGGGCTTATTTTTGGGATCGCTCTCCCAAGGATGTCGGCGGTAAGCATTATGTACAAACCAACTTCTTAGAATCAATACCCTAATCCCCGCACTTCCTCTTTAACACCGTCTCTATTTCCTTCTCGAATCCTGTTATTACACCATGAAGTTAGAAGTTTCCCCCTATTTCATCTTTCTTCCATCGACACCCCCTTCTACTTGAAAGAGGGAAAAGGAGGGGGGTGAAGAGAGCTTTACTCAATTTCTCTGTTTATATGGCACTCGAGGCGAGGGAGACTTGCACAAACCGGCAGTGTGTGATTAGATTGACTGTTTAAGTAGGGGGAGTTTGTCTTTTATGCCTTGGCTTATCTTGATAGCACCCCCGCGAGTTAGTCCCGTTGGACGAGGGGAGTGGGGTTAGAGATGGAAAAATGTGGAGTATATGTTGCTTATAAATACCTAAAAGATGTCGAATGCGTCCTATCGATTATTGACTTCCCCCTTTGGGAAATCGATGATAAATATTCTATGTAAAATTGCAAATCTATTTTAGCCTTTTAGCGGTGTTAGGGGTGTTCTCATGGAAGAGTTTGTTCGTTGGAGTAAAGGGTTGAGACGGATTTTAAGAAAATATATTCTTTGATATGCTGTGGCCGTTTTTATCATTTTTCACTGGCTTTTGTTTTATTCACATTCATTTTGTTCACACTTTTACCTTTCGCTTTTTCCCTTCCATCCCCCTTTCCTTTCCATCGTCAAAAACACTTGCTCTATATTTTCCCCCATGTTTATTTTCCTTTCTTCATCTATCCCTGCCCTTCGTTTGTCCTCCCGCTCCCTCCCTCTCCCTCAGCTTTTTCCCCCTGTTTCACGGCTCGCCTGTTGTTGTTGACTGTTAATTAAGTTCTCAGGTGGCTCAAGTTATTTGTTTATATTTTTTAAGTTCATCACTATGAAATATGGTGGCCCCTCATTAGTTTACTTTGCTATCCCTTGAGTAGCGAAGTTGTCTGCTTTTTTTCCAGCGTGAAATGAGAAGTACATAATATCATAAGGAAGGGGTTTTTGCGGCGGGAAGAAGAGAGGGGGGGGGAGAGGAGGGTAATTATAGAGAGAGGGAGATACGGAGATAGAGAGGAAAGAGGGAAAAGCCGAACCTGCAATGCAAACGGTGATTGTAGACTGAGGGAAAGTTTTCATAACGCAGTCCTCCGGCTATATGCTGACCCCCACCACCGAACCGCTAGGCACTTCCCTCCCCCTCCTCCCCACTCCTCCTCCTCCCCCTCCTCCCCTCCTCATCCACCACCCTCCCCTCCTCCTCCTCCTCCTCCTCCTCCTCCTCCTCCTCCCTCCTCCCTCCGCCTCCTCCTCCCCCCCTCCCCCTCCCTCCCTCCTGTCGTCCTCCCCCCATCCTCCCTCCTGTCGCCTCCCCCTCCTCCTCCTCCTCCTCTTCTCCTCCCTCCCATCTCCTACTCCCCCCTCCTCCTCCTCCCTCTCATCTCCTACTCCCTTTCCCCTCTCCTCCTCCCCCCCTCCCCCCTCCCTCCTCCCCCCTCCCTCCACTTCTGCCTTCTCTTTTCCTCCTCGCCTCGTTTTCTTCTTTTCTCCCACTCCCTTGCTAACCTCTCTCTGCGCCCCCCTCTGCCTCTCCGTCTTCACCCTTCAACCCTCAAATCCAGCTTTTCAGGAACGTGCTACCATTTACGCCAACTATGCTCGGCGATAAAATCCAATTTCCAATTTCCTGTTAGTCTGATGTACTATTCGCAATAGTGTTAGTAGGTGAGATATTCTCTCTCTCGTTCTTTCTTTCTTCTCTCTCTCTCTCTCTCTCTCTCTCTCTCTCTCTCTCTTTCTCTCTCTCTCTCCCTCTCTCTCTCTCTTCTCCTCTCTCTCCTCTCTCCCCTCTCTCTCTCTCTCTCTCTCATCTCTCTCTCTCTCTCTCATCCTTTTCTTTTTCTCTCTCTCTTTCTCTCTCTCTTCTCTCTCTCATTCTGTCCTTCTCTCTCTCTCCCCTCCGTCTCTCTTCTCTCTCCCCCCTCTCTTTTCTTTTCTCTCTTCTCTTTTCTCTCTTTCTCGCTCTCCCTCCCTCTCTCTCTCTTTTCTCTCTCTCCTTTTCTCTTTCTCTCCTCTTTTCTCTTTCTCTCATCTTCTTTCTCTTCCTCTCTTCTCTTTTCTCTCTCTCTCTCTCTCTCTCTCTCTCTCTTGTCTCTCTCTCCTTCCTCTTTCTTCTCTCTCTCTCTCTCTCATCTCTCCTCCTCTCTCTCTCTCTCCCTCTCCTCTCCCTCTCTCCTTCCACCGGAATTGTTAAAAAATCAGCGAACGTTGCTTGGTCGTTTCATACTACGAAATACCTAGGGTGTCCCTAAGGGATGTACTATCCTTTTTAATCCATGGAACTGCGCGAGCCCAGTTCTTAATTTGCCACAGAAAGGTCTCAACCCCTTGAAGTCTTAGAAAACAAGGGCCCATAGAACCCATTCTTGGCTGACCATTGACTGCTAAAGTTCCCTTCAATTCACAGTCGTATCCCCCAGGTCAACACCAAGTCGGCATCAAACTTCTGCAGCTTCAGTCAGGCCCAAATTTGTTGCTTTGTCCAATGAGATTAATTACAGCGTTGGGCACCCCCGGGCGCCCTCGATAGTCCAATGTGATACAGTCAAACCTAGAATGGAAGGCCAAAACTGTCTAAACTATTCTCAGCTTAAATTGTGTGGAACATTAATGCTATTAACCTCCAGAAGAAACACTACTGCACCATGTCATAGATACATGTTCATATTTACAAATTAACAAGGCTATTAACTGAAATATATAGATGAAATTCTCCATCCCATTTATGGTAACCCCCCCCCCCCCACTTGCGATTACTGTGATGCTTCCCGCTGATCCCCACGAAACAGCTGGGATTGGAGTATTAATTCCTAACATTCATCTTAAAGAAATGTATGAATTTCCAACTGAGCAGCACAGTGATTTCCGAGCAGTAACTATTACCATGCAATTAAAAAAGGTAGTGAACAGCAACGACACCTAGTTGTCTTCTCTGACAGCCAAGATGCACTCTTTAGACTTACTGCATTTTGCCCAGGAAACAAGGTAACTAGGGAAAACCCTACCCGAATTTCTAACGTATCAGAGCAGGGTATAGAAGTGTCTTCTGGAAACCCTCTCATATATGAATATCAGCATTGACAAAGGGGGATCATTTGCAAACTAGCACCCCCCGTGAAAAACCATACTATGCAGTACCATTATCTCTCGGACATAACAAAAAAAAAGTATTTTCAGCTCTCTTTGGATATAGGGCCGGGATGGCCCCGAAAAGCTGAACATGGTACTATCTGCCATTATGAAGTATTGCAGGGACATCTGATATAGACAAACCACAATGGACTGTCTCGAAGAGAGCAGGTTACACTAAACCAGGCTTTCGCATAGGATACATTTGTACAGGATGCAGTTTTTGGAGGCAAGCAATCTCATCATATTATCACTGCAAAATGTACAAGGGGTCCAAGTCGCAGAATCTTACACATTACTTACTTTGTTTCTCGAAACCGCATCTGATCGATCAATTTTATTATAGACACTGGTCTTGTCTTTGATATGATTAGTGACATTTTTTCCATCTACATATGTGAATAATGTAAGCACAAGGCACAGCCCTTCGGCATGTATAAAATGTTTGATTGACAGCCTTCTACAAAAATTGAGCATAGCCAGTTTGGATAAATGCTATAGCGTCTTACCCTGACTTTGTGTAGGGCATTGTTCTGTAAATAAATTTCAATCAAATCAAATTCTCTCTCTCTCTCTCTCTCTCGCGCGCGCGCCGTCTTTCCTGTTTTTTTCTCCTTGTTCTCCCCGGCCCTTCATCCCTATCTGTATCCTTCCCCGTCGTATGATACTATCTTTTGCATGCTTGATTACTGTACATGTGGCATGTATGTATATCCGTCCCTATGTAGTTATGCTCATCCTGCCTCATTCTGCAGCGGTAATGCCTAATATGAACAGATGCACAGCGGCCAGTTAGATATATTGGGAAAGTTTTCGGTGCAGACGCATTATAGTTACCGTGTGTGTCCGCAATCAAGGAGCATAAGATGTGATATACAACGCTGTTTTTTGCCTGGCAGCCAGTTCTGACAAGCCGTGGTACTACATACCAGCAGGATAAGTGTGAGGACTTGTGAATGTGTATGTGAAGAGTATGATCAGTCGGTGTAGCATCTCCGTTGGACTGATCTTTACACGAGCGGAGTAGGCGACGGGGTTGCAGGGTGTTGTTTTGAGGGTGTAATCCTAGAGGCGAGAGTAGCTCTTTTTTCGTTCTCCGCTTCCTCGATTTTTTCGTTTTCTTTTTAATCTTGACGGATGTATGAACTTTCTTTAATATCTCCACGCAGTACCTTTAATTTTAATGCCATCCCTTACGACAGAATTTTAGGATAGTGAAAATACCAGCTACGTATAGGATCAGATGATTCAACCTGGCACTCATCTTGTTTTCATGATCAAACTTTGTGGGAATAGCATCTCGCTTGACTAGATTACACAAGGATCAGTATCTTGTCATGACTAACCCATGGTCATGCCGTCCATTTGCTGAGCTGAGGCTTTTTCTATTGTCAGAGCAGTAGTTTCATGCACCTTTGTAGTCGGACAGTTTGGAGGCTCCTACGACCTGTGCGATATTATCTTCAAGCCCCAGCCACGTTGTTGGCCACGTGACTCACAGCAGCCCGCCTTCTGAGCTCTTCTATTGAGTAATATTATCGTGACGTCACTTGGCGCTGGCCATCAGTGTAGTTCATAGTGACGTCACCGGACGCGCGCCAGTCGAGGGGTTCTCCTGGACGTCATACCTCGTGGCCCACCACGTTGTGAGGAACACTAGTAACATGAATGGCTGGACATAGTCTTTCTGAACTACCATGAGAACCTGACAAAAATTTGTCGGATTGGAACGTTAAGGGGAATGTGGATGCTATACTAGAATAATTTTATATAAAGCATGCGACGTATATGACTTTGAAATGCCTTACGAAAAGGTAATGCAAACTAGGTCACCACCCCTACTTTGCTGTTTACTTTGTAAACGGTAGGAAAGTGGCCACAGTGACGCGGTATCATTGGAAAAGGCGGCGCGAGGGTCGAACGGTATAGGTTCAAGGTCATTCAACGCATGAGTTTTTTTTGTGTTCTTTATAGGTAGGGAAACATCATTCATTACATTTGGTGCAAAATTATACATACTATTATCCTTTGGGTAGTTTAAAATTGGCACTTATACCAATTGGTGTACTGAACAGCGAGCACTGCAAAGCCGATTATAATATTGTGACATAAAGATACAATCATATTTTCATAACATTTTGCTAAAATAGGGATATTAGATTAAATAAGTGCATGTTTTGAGTTTGCTTATATAAAATATTAATATTCTATTTTTTTTACAGGCACGAACATATCGACGGCGAGGAGGTTGCTATAAAGCTAGAAGCATCAAAAAAAAACATCCTCAGTTACACATAGAGTCAAAATTTTATAAGGTAAGTTTATAAACAAATCAATCTCTACTGTCTACCCCTCCCCCCCTCCCCCCCATCCCTTCGTCCCCTTCTCTCCTACCCTCTCGCTCTCCCCCAATCCTTTTCCCCCACACCTCGCTCCATCCTCACCCCTCCTCCTCACCCCCAAATCCTCCTCTTTCTCCTTATTTCACCCTTTCACTTCTTTCACTTCCTGTTATCCCTCCCCTTCCCCCAAACCTTCATCCTTCCTATTTCACCTTACACCTCATCCCTTAACGCCGCCACCTGTCGCTAATCTCGCTAGTAATTAGCAGTGGTTTTTGGGACACTCACGCATTTACACACACACACACCCCACACACACACCACACACACTCAGGAACACACATACTCAGGTACCACACATCTCAGGCACACACACATACTCAGGCACACACACCACACACACTCAGGGACGCACACACACTCAGGGACACACACACACACAAGACCACACACACACACAGGCCACCACCACACACACACAGCACACACACACACACAGCACACACACACACAGCACACACACACACACCACACACCCACACACACACACAGGCACACACACACACAAGGCACACACACACACCACACACAACACACACACCCCAGGAACACACACACACTCAGAACACACATACTCAGGAACACACAAAACACACCACTCAGGCACGCACACACACTCAGGCACACACAACACACAGTCACACACACACCACACCAGGCACACCAAAAAACACAAGCACACAGCACCACAAAACAACACAGCAAAACCCCACACACACACACCCCCACCACACACAGCACACACACACACAGGGACACACACACACAGGCACACACACACCCCCCACCCGGCACACACACACACAGCAACACACACCACAGGCACAACACACACACACTCACACACACACACACACAGGCACCACAACCCCCACACCACAGGCACCACACCACAACACCCCACACAACACACAAGGCCACACACACACAGCACACACACAAAACACCACAGGACACACACACAAAACACCACAAGCACACAGCACAAACACACACACACCAGGCACCCACACACACGGCCTCACACACACACACACAAAACCCCCCCACACACACACACCCCCACACCCCACACACACACGAACCCACACACACACACACACAGGAACACACACACACACACAACACACACACACACACACACACACACAGGACACACACCACACACAATCCACACACCACCTGAACACACACCACACCCGTACACACACACCCCCACACACACACACGGGACACACACACACACACACACACACACTACACACAGGGACACCACACACACACATCAAAAACACAACACAGAACACAACAACACACACAGGCACACACACACACCCCCAGGACACACACCACACACACACACACACACACAGAAACACCACACACACACACAGACACACACACACAGGCCCCACCACACACACAGGCACACCCCACACACACACACACAACACACACACACACAAAAAACACACACACACACAGGAAAAACACACAAAACACAACATTTAAAATAACACAGACACACACACACCACACAATACGACACACAAAACACACACACACACACCCCCACACACACACAAACACACACCACACACCTACACCCATTCACACACAAACACACAGCACCCCGCCACACCACAAAAAAACACCCCACACACACACAGACCCCACACCCCACACTACACCACCACACACACCACAACCACAAAGCACACACACACACACCCCACCACACACCACACACCAACACAAACAACACACACACACCACACACACACAGCAAAACACACACAAACAACCCCACACACACACACACACACAACGGAAACAACACACACCCCTTTTTTTTTCCCCACTTTTCTTTTTAAAACATTTACCACTTAACACACCACACACAATTAAGCCCCAGACCATAAACATTTTCCAACAAAATAACCAGCCAGTAATCAACCAAACCACCACACACAATAACATAACTCGGACCCCACGAACATCACACCCGCCACTAACCACACCTTCTTAACATGACACACACCCAAACAACGCCACCCCATTTCCCTCCCTTTCCACACCCCCGTGAATTTTCCCAAAACCTTTTCTTCTCAACAAACCCCAATAAAAAATGCCCGCAACCCCACCCGTCACAATATCCCACACTCACACGTCCCCGCCCAGCAATATCAGAACGCATAAAACGAATCAAAATTCAATACACAATCCGCAACACCACAAAAAAGAAAACCTTATGAATCCGAATGACTCCTCCACCGGAAAAAGGGACCAAAACCCTATCACAACCCGGGAAACCCACCACCGTTTACCACCCCAAATGTACAACAAGGAACACCCCAATGGGAGGCCACAAGACCACCCACAAGGCAACAATAACCAAACTATTTTTGTGACTATTTTCCCGCCCTTTTTAGGGCTGTCATTTTTTTCCTCTCCTCTTTCTTTTTCCACGACTTTTTTCCCTTGCATTTAACCCCTTTTGGTGGGCCAGCCGTTGGTGGCAAGCATCCAAGGGGGGAAGTCAGTCCGGGTCCCCGGCGGGAATAAAATTTGACATCATCAAAAACCCGGGGCCGGAACACCCCCCAAACCACCCGCTCCTTTTTAAAACTCTCACAAGGGAAAAATTCCAATTGGAATTTACTGAATCGCCAAACACCCGGGGTCCCCTTGGGTTAAAAAGCACGGTCACTTGGGGGGGGGGGATTAAAGTCAAGCAGGATAGTGCTCTTTCCCATATGGCAACTGTGGCTTCATGGTTAGGGATTGTCCAGGAAGCAGCCCAGACCTAAATCCCATAGAAACTTGTGGTTGTTCATCAAACAGTGTCTGCATGACACCGACATGGCATTGCTCCTGAAGCTGGCAACTGCTTAGGCCTCATTTCCTATAGAGAAACTGCACAATTTAGCTGATTCTGTCCCTAGGAGGCTGGGATGTTTGAAGCACAATGGCATGCCACAAGATGTTAGTAATGTTATGTTTCGTATAGTAATAAATAAGTAAATAATTGTGTAAATTTTGCACATCATGACTGACTTTTGTGCAGACTATTGACACAAAGTAATGAACTTATGAAATGCCACAAAGAAATTCTTAAATAATAATCTTTATCTCTGCTTGAGCCATCCTTATAAAAGAGTAAAAAGGGAGCTTTAAGGCTGACATATGTGTATATAGAGTCAATTAGTGATCTGGAGAGAGAGAGAGAGAGAGAGAGAGAGAGAGAAAGGAACAATCTTGGATCTGAATATTAATATATAAAACATTTTTACATCAGCTTCAAATGCAACAAGTAGAGGTGTGAACAAGTAGAGGTGTGTATATATAGCAAGAAATAGTGTAAACACTAAGATAAATACATGTACAGTAGAATCATTGTTTAGATAAGAACATGACATGATGTCTAAATTAATTATTTAATTACTGCTGCTTATCAACTAAGTGGAATTAACATAGAGCAGGTTAACCCAATGCTGCCAAACATTACTTCTGGTTCTTACATTAGTGCTATGCAAAGCTGATATCATAATATTTGAAGATTCTAAGATTTGCGATATAATGTTATTAACTGCACTCCTTTGTAACTCTTAAAGGGTCTTAAAAGTTATAATCCATTCTCCCACGGAGGGGCACCAAACAATTGTCTCTTTATATTATTGTAAGTCTCATAACCTGTCAAATGTTCCGACTCTATTCTGACACCAAAGGAAGAGGAGTACAGTGGGTAGCAACAAGTCTTAAAAAGATTACATTTCACAATCTGAATATTTCTATCAGGGTTTTCCCCCTAGGACACAGCTTCCTTGTTTCCTTCTATATATCCTCATCATCCACAAATCCTTTAAGATATGGCCAATATAAGCAAAGGAGTCTATGTACTCCAACTTGGTGTTACTTAGGTAGATGGCAGGCAAATTAGTAACTTTTGTCCTCTGCCTAATGTGCATTCCCACTGATTTCGTTAAGCTGTTTATTATGTTTTATCCACAAATCATAGACATTTGACACGCAATTCACTAAGGGTATAGGCACTGAGACATACAATTACTAGATCATCAGCGTATGTGAAATTGCAAGTCAGATGCCCAGCAATGTGATAGCTGTTTCTTGCTGCATTTAGCTGTACATTTAGTTCATCTACATAGTAAAGAACAGTGGACTAAGACTACAACACCCCATTTCTGAAAAAGGAATATATATGTGTGTATTTTATATACATATATATATATTATATAATATATATATATATAATTATATATATATATATATACCTTTTTCAGTTATGAAAGGGAAAAAAAGGATATGAAGCATTTGAAACTTTTCTTCAGGGCTTGTATTGGGTGTCAAAAATGTGGCCTGTGGCACATTTGCTGTTTCAATTTTACGGTTGGCAGTTTGACATGATCAGTGATCGATGATGTCTTTAAGATTCCCCACTTGCACATAGATTTCTTTTTCTTTTCTTCTCCTCCTTCTCCTTTCTTATATTGTATTTTTGTAATAACGAATTAGTTTTTTACATTTTATGTCACCCATATGGCCATTTTGCCATAGTGACACGTGATATCTGGCCCACATTCTGCATACTAAGGTGAAATGTCACTGGCTTTTGGATGCTATCTAAATCTATAATTTATCACAAAACTGTATGCGAGTTTCTGATTGCATTGAAATGATTGGTACTGACTCTCTGGTGACAAACATTTCAGTATTTTGAAGAACAATGATATGCTATATCTACTGTGGTTGTAGTTCATTTCTACAGAAGTGTTAGTTACCAAGAAGTTAATTGCTAATCCTACCTATTTCACCTGTTTACCCTTTTTCCCAGATCTTTAGAAAGATATTTTTTTAATGTTTGTGATACTTTACAGATATACTGTATTTGTTTATAATACATTCTTTACAGATGATGGCTGGGGGAGTAGGCATCCCAGGAATCAAGTGGTGCGGGTCGGAAGGTGATTACAATGTAATGGTAATGGAGTTATTAGGACCATCGTTAGAGGACCTCTTCAACTTCTGTTCTAGAAAATTCTCACTAAAGACAGTTTTTGCTTTTGGCAGATCAGCTTGTAAGTAACATGTTCTCTTTGTTTGGTCAGTTATGTGCAGAAAATGATTTTCACAAATATGCAACACACAAGAATATATGCTCACACAATGCACACACACACACAACACACCACACACACACACACAACAAAACACACACACACACACACACACACACACACACGCACTCACATGCAACACACACACACACCACACACACACACCCCACACACACACACCCCCACACACACAACACACACAACACACACACACACACAATACACACACACAAATACACACGCAATACAATACAAAACATACAAATACACACAGACAAACAATACACACACACACACAAATATACACATGCACACACAAACACACCACAACACACACACGCACACACAAACACACACCACACCACAAACCACGCACACACACACACACACACACAACACACACACCACACACACACACACACAAAACACCAACACACACACACACACAAAAAAACACACACAAATAAAAAAAAAAAAAAAA
>NW_023638739.1:0-2500 GCF_015228065.2 Penaeus monodon
AATATATTATATATATATATAGTATTTATATATCTATTATAAATAATATATTATTAATATATATATTATATAAAAATTATATATTATTATATAAATATATATAAAGTTTTAATTATATATATATATCATATATATACTGTATATATTATATTAGATTAATATTATATTATTAATTTATTATATATATATAAATATAATAAATTTATATATTTTAGAATTATATTATATATATTTTATATATATATATTATCATTTATCAAAATATCTCTCTCTCTCTCTCTCCTCTGATTATATATATATATATATATATAATTTAATTATATATATATTATATATTATCTATATTATATATTATCTAATATAGCTATATATATATATATAAAACCCCTAATAGATAATAATATATATTATATAATACAGTATCTATAATATTAAAATATTCTATATAAAATATATATATATTATACTATTATATATATATACTTACATATTATTGTTTATATAATCATAACATATGTATATATATATATATATATATTATTATTCTATATATATATTATATATATATATATATTACTATTTTAAATTTTATTATATATATATTTTATATATATACTATATTTTATATATATATATACATATACACACATATATATGTGTATATATATACATACAATATATATATATATTAATATATATATATATTTTATATATAATATAATATATATATAAAATATATATATATACATACACACACACACACACACACACAGACACACAAACACACGCGTGCACACACACACACAACACACACACACACACATACATATATATATATATATATATATGTATATATATAATATATATATATATATATATATATAAAATTATATAATAAAATTGTGTGTTTTTGTGTGTGTGTGTGTGTGTGGTGTGTGTGTGTGTGTGTGTGTGTGTGTGTGTGTGTTTTTCGTGTGTGTGTATGTGTGTTTGTGTATATGTGTGTGTGTGTGTGCCTATATATATATATATATTATATATATTATATATATATATATATTATATATATTATATATACGTAATATATATATATATTCACATATATACATCACACACACACACACACGAACCACACACACATATATAAATATATTCCTCTTGTTCTTTTAACAGTAGGTTCATGTCTGAGCCGCCGTGGTGAGAGCATGATATTGAATTGTAGTTTTCATGTTGGAATGCTCTTGGAGTGAGTACGTGGGGAGGGTCCCTAGTTCCTTTTTCCCCGGAGAGTGCCGGTGTGACCGATTAGGTAATCATTCTCTCTATTTTTATCCGGGCTTGGGACCAGCACTTTACTTGGGTTGGGTTGGCCACCCATTGGCTAGGTAGCAATCGAGGTGAAGTTCCTTTCCCAAGGGAAAAATGCGCCGGCCGGTGACTCGAACCCTCGAACTCAGATTGCCGTCGTGCCAGTCTTGAGGCGATGCTCTAACCACTCGCCACCGAGGCCTTGACGATCATGGGCTTACATATATAAATATATATATATTATATATATTATATATATATATATAATATAAAATAATTTTAAAAAATTAACCCCACACCCATTTTATGTATGTATATATATATATATTTATATATATATATTATATATGTTTATATATCTCTCTCTATATATATGATATACATGAATGTTTTTATATATATATTATATATATATTATATATATTATATAATATATATATATATGTATATATATATATTTTTATATATTTATATATATATAAAGGGATACATAGGGATATATAGATATAAAGATAGATAGTAGAGAGAGAGATATATATATATATAGAATATATATGTATAGGTAGATACATAGAAACTGATATACTATATACTTATAATACTAGATATGATATAGATATAGATATAGAGCTATAGATATATGGTGCAGTATTATATATGTAGATAGATACACACACACCACACACACACACAATTAGCGAATAGATATATATATATAGTTATATACTATATAGATATAGGATAGATATGTAGGATATATAATAGTTGAGATATCTCTCTTCTTATATATAGATATACAGATAGTATATATATATAATATGAATTACTAATAGTAGTATAGAGATATATATGAGAGATAGGGATATAGATATATTTGATAGATTATAGATAGAGAAAGTGAGATAGATGGAGATAGATAGAGTGATAGATGAGATAATAGAGATGTAAGATGATAGTTGATATCATGATATAATAATGTAGAGAGATTTAGAGGTACAGACATATAAAGAGATAGAGATATAGAGAGATATAGATATATGATATATATATAGAGATAATTCTATATGATAGATATGAAAAAACATATATATATATGTATAGATATATTTACAATAGATGTCCATATATGTATATGTATACATATAGATCTATATATATATATATATATATTATATATCTATTATATTATAGG
>NW_023638740.1:0-12717 GCF_015228065.2 Penaeus monodon
CTTCTGAAATGCTTTTTATAATTTATATATATTATATATATATTTTTATATATATATATTTATTATCATATATTATAATTAAATTATTTATAATTAAATATAATATATATATTATTTATAAAAAATTTATATTATTATTAATTATATATATATTATATTTTTTGCTACGCCATGGTTTTTTGTCTCTGTGCGAAACATGTACAACATAAAAAGGATGCCTGGGCATGTTTTAACTGGGGACCGGGGCAACATACCCCGCGGCTGTGGGCGGGGGAAAACGAGGAAAAAATCCAAGCCGAAGCGCATTGGGTGCTGCTCCTGTGAAGCCTCGTGGTGCCCTTGTGACCTGCAAAAAACCCGGGTTTTCCCTGTTATAACGTTTTGTGCTTGTGACATGCGGGTTCCCCCCTGTTGTGCCAAAGAAATGTACGGGTAAAAAAATTGTGTAAAAAAGGAAAAGATGCCTTGGCCCCCCGTTTCCTCTCCGGGTTTTCTGGACGCTGGGGGTTTTCGTGCCTTTTGGGAGCTGTTCGTTTTTCCGACCCTGTGGATAGCACCCGTCTGCCACTTCCCTTGTGTTGGGGGCCAGAGACGAGTTGGCCGGCGTAAAAATTTGTATTATAAAATTTTATAAAAAATTATATATTTATGTTACATATATATATTATATTTATATTATTATTATATATTTTGGTAATTTTAATATATATTAATATATATATAATATAATTTTATATATAAAATATATTTATATATATTATTTTTTATATTTATATATATTTTATATATATAATATTATTTTTTATGTATGGGTTCTTAAATTTTGATATGCCCCTCCCGGGCCCCACCCAGCTAGTATTCCTCGTTTTTCATATAGCCCTTATTTATCCTCAGCGTTTAAATGGGGATGCCCCCCTCACGAAACCCCAAGACTGGAATATAATTGGGACCTAGTCAATATAAAATAATATATATATTTTATATATAAAATATATAATTAATATTATTTGTGTGTGTTTGTGTGTGTGTGTTATGGATGGGGAAAATTTCTGTTCTGTTAGAGGTTGGTTTCTATTTCTTTTCCAGTGGCCACGTGCTGGTTACCCCCGGGGATCCAAAGTCCAATAGAACACCCCTCATGAGGGCGGAAGTCACTTTTTATATCTGCCCTCGTTTGCCCGGGATTCGTGCAAAGCTACCCCCGGCAAAGGTCACCCCCGCCTCCCTCCGGTGGGCTGACCGTGACCTCCGGCGCGCTTTTAACCCCTTTTGGGGCAATCGTAGTGTGTGTTCACCCCCTTTACGTGTGTTTTGCGTCCCTGTCCCACTGTCTAGAGTACCATCCCTTTTACCCTGGTGCAGCGGGGCCGTTCCCACCCTTTTGGCATGCAACGGACACACCACCCCCAAAAAAACCCGCCCGCCGCTAGAACCCCAGTCAAAAACAAAAAACACTAAAAAACCGTTTGGGCCCCTTTCTTATTTTTTTCCCTTTTCTTCTCCAAAAATTATTCACCGTTGTTTTTTTTTTTTGGGGTTTAAAAAGGTGCAAATGCAAATGGTACATTCTCCCTTTTCCCCTTCCCTCGGACGCTTTTCCGTGGTCGGTATGTGACCAAAAAACTGATACGTTCTTTTAGTTAAAAATTAATTTTTTTCTCTCTTTTTTAGAGTTTATATTGTTTCATCTGCAACAAATTTAAACGCGTTCGTGTTTTTTATCTTTCAGAATATCTTTTAAATTTTTTCCTCCCCCTCACCCCCCCTGCCCGGTCCCTTTTTCTTTCGCTTGCGGTCCTTTGGTTAAAAATATTTTATTTTCCTGTCTTGCCCTGCCCCCTTTCCTTTTCCCGGTCGGTGGCGACTGGAAGGTCAATTGACAGCTTGGTTTCCTGTTTTTGGTTTTTTTGTTGACGCTTGGGGATTAACCAAGCATTTTTACATTGTTTTGGGACAAAGTTCTATGGGCGCTAGAATAAAGGATGTAACGAAAATTTCTTAAATTTGTATTTTTGAATATGCTAGGACTTCCCCCCATATCATAGTGCCAGATTCCCTTTTCCCCCCGGGGTACAAAACCCTATGTTGCCTCCGTCGTTCGAAGGGGTAAAATAACCGAAGTTATTCTTTTGGCCCCTTTTTAGTCGGTGTGCCCCGGGGTTTGCCCGTTAATTATGTAGACGGGGGTTTAAGCTAAAATCATTATTGCTTTTTAAACCCCACCTTTTCCCCTCCTCGTCGCTTCATTTTTTGGTACACCCAACTTTTTGTGATTCTAAAAATTTATATTTTCCTTAGGAATTTTGCAGCGCTCTCAAATACGCAAAGGACGTTAAATTATATTCCCTGGCTAGTCGTTTCAGTCAAAAACGCTTTTGGGTAAGAACCCCCCCGTTCTGAAGTCGGGCATGCCTACTACCATCCTCGTATTCGTTTCTGACCCGAGAGATTTTGCTTTTTAAAATTTTTTTGCAATTTTTTTTTCATGTCCCTTCTTCATGCGTACTTTTTTTTGCTTCATTAATTTAATTAAATTGGGTGTTAAATTTCTTAAATACTAGCATTGCTAGTTTTTTTTATGTAACTTAATTTCGTGTTTGTGATTCATTCTCTGTTGGGTCCTCTCGTTTTCCCCTCTCTTTAACGCTGCTGTCCTCACACCGCAACACGCTCTTTTTGTAGAGGGCTCGAAGGCAAGTTACATCTTTTCTTTCCTGGGGGACGACTGTGTTCAAAAACCCTCGCGGATTCCCGATGTCTTTCCCTTATCTACTCTCATTCTATCAAGAGGGTTGTAGTTCAAGCTGTCCATGGGGGCCGCTCTGCGTTCCCTCTTCTATTTTTTTTCTTTATCTTGTGAAAACCAAAATAAAAAAAAAAACAAAAAATTTTTAAAAAAGCAATTTTTTTTTTTTTAAAAACCCGGGCTAGTGTTAGAAAACACCCTTTTTCTCTTTGCCTTTTTTTTTCTCTTACTCGGGCCCCTTAATGTTGTCTGGTTCCCCGACTTTATTTCATCGGACCGACACGGCCCGAGGGAAGATCCTGCTACATTTCCTTTCACCTAGATGCCGGGGGAAAAACTTCATCGGATCGCCTGGGCCCGCCCCAAAGTTTTTTCTCAAAAAAGGGGTGTTAACCGTCCCATTAGTGGACGGGCTTGCCTCCCGGACTCCCTGTAGATCCACGATCCAGCCCCTTTTGCCGCATACCGTCGCCCCCGGATCTTGCTGGGGCCGTCTGGCGGACGCCTGAAAAATCCATTCACTCCGGGAGCTCGTAGCGCAGGTATTAGCCGCTTGAGATGCCCCACCCCCTGCCCAACCCCTAAATCCGATGAAATTTACGGGGAAGGGATGAGCATGCCACCGAGAGGACCGGGCGAGATATTGAGGACGTGTGGACGAGGACCCCCCCGAGTTGGCCGGGGCCAGGCTACGGGAGGTCTAGACGAATCTGAATAAAGGGAGGGCCTTGCAGACTTTCAGGATGTGGGGACTTTTAGAACGAAAAATTACACCAGGACCAGGAGATAAGCAGGCGAGCAGCCACAAGGTGCCCCGGGGGCGCCACGAAAACGGACGACCAGCCAAGTTTCCCCTTAAGGCGCCTCGGGGGGCGCGGTAGGGGGCCGAGAAATATGGATAAAAATTCTTTTCTTTAAATTTTGGGAAAATTCTTTTCTGTTACCGAAATCCCGGGGTGGGGGCCCCCGCCTCCCCTTTGGGGCAGCTGACTGCGACCCGCATACCCCCTTTACCCATACAAACCCTTTCTCGTGTTTTTTAAAAACTGCGTGGTGTCACTCTCAGAATAAAGGTGAAAAACGTTTACCCGTATCTACCCTCGTTCACCTTGTATAAATGTAGCCTTTTTATGTGTTGGTTGGGTGTGTGTGGTGTGTGTGTGTGTGTTTGTTTTTTGTATGTTTGGTATTTTATATATATATAATTTTCATATATATTTATTATATAAAAATTTTGTATTTACACATATGTATGTATATAAACCAAATAGAGACATTCATAGTCTATCTATCCTCCTTCGGCCATCCAAAGAACGCAGCTCGAGGAGGCCTCCGTCCCCGAGGAATTCTCCTCCGCCCTTGTCCTTCTCCGGGTCAGGTGGATCAAAGGGTGAAGGGTTTACGGGAAAGGAATATCAGACGTGGGAAGGTCGGGGTGTGTAGGGGTAGAAGGGAGGGAAGGTGGGGGCCCTGAGGAGGGGGGAACGGGATGTGGTTGCTCCAAAAGGGGGCCGTCTTCATCTCACCGTCACGCCCTCATTACCCTTATATATACTGGGACGTGAACCGGGGGGGAAAGTGGGGAAAGTGTTATTTTGGCGGGAATTTGCCAGAACTTCTCTCTGTTCAAGTTCTCTCCCCAAGTCCCTTCCATATATATATGTATATATAATTAATATGATATAATTAATGTAGATAGATATAGATATAAAAAAATATAGATAGTATATATAGATATAGTATAGATTATGTATGTTAATTGAATAAATAGATTTAAAGAACATAAACACACTTTATATTAAAATAATATATATTTATATATCATATATATTATGTATGATTATGTATTATATTATACTATTAAAATTTAATATATATTTAATAAAATTATATTTTATATATATATTTTTTATTATATTATATATATTATAAAAAGGAGAGAGAAGAAATATAGTCACACCACACCACCATGTAAAATATTATAAAAATTGTATTTTCCCATATATTATATAATTATTATAATAAAAATTTTATATATTAATATATAATTTTTTATCTTCTAATTTTATCTACATCTTTTTACTTCTATATTCTAACCCCCCTGCACTAGCTAGCTATTGCTCACGTATTAAGAAATAATAATACATTGGTTTTATTATTCTCAGCTTATTGATATTCCAAAATAAGGCACTATCTTTTTTGCCCATTCAAACCAAAACTTCTACTAAAAGAAAAAAAACATCTAACTACTCCCTAAAAATGGGAGTAGTTAGAGTCATAAAATTGAAAATGTTGGTTCTGTATATCTACAAATGTGAAACTGTGACTTTTATTTAGATAATTATTTGATGCTAAATTACCTAACTTTAGACCATACATACCAAAAAAGATTCTGTACAAATTTTTATTTCTTTTAAGACGTATGCTTTTTTTATTTTGTAAACAAAGTCACTGTTCAGGGGCTTTTACTATGGAGTATCCTTGACATTTTAATTGCCCTTTAAAAAAGACCGGGTTTTGGTGCCTACTTTTTCTAAAAACTAGGCCTGATATCATAAAAACCATTAATCCATTGGTGCCCAAAACGGGGGCTTACCTTTTACTATAAAAACTTTTTTTTTTTCTCAAAAGCGGGATAAATTTGTCTGCTGCAAAAAAAAAGACCTACGCGCCACCCCCCGTACGTCCCCAGTCTACGCTCCACTATTTTTTACATGCACGCTGATCACAAAAAACGGTCCCTATGGCTGCAGAGAAACGACTATGATTTTTTCGTCTGTGAGGGGTCCTGCGATTTAATTTATTATTATATATATATTTTATATATATTATTTATAATTTATATTCCCTTTTATAAAAATTTATTTTTTTATTAAAAAAATTTCATTTTTTATTATTTTATTATTTATTATTATTTTTTATTTTATTAATTTTTATTATTATTAAATTTTCATCATCCTATATATATTATTATTTATATATTATATATAATATTATTTTTAATAATATATATTAAATTTTATATATAAATTTCATACAATTTAATATATTATATATAATTTATTAAAAAAAAAATATTTATATTTAAAATTATTAAAATTTTATAATAATATATATATTAATTACTATATATATTATATTATATATAATATATATAATTTTTAAATATATATAATATAAAATTATATATAAATATAATATTATTTTAAAAAATTATATAATTATATAATATAATTTATTATTTTTAATATCTATATAATTTTTATATAATTTATTTTGTGTGTGGTGTGGGTGGTGTTTTGTGTGTGTTTTGTGTGTGTGTGTTTTAATTTTTTTTATTTTATTTATATAAAATAAAATTTTTATCTTATTTAAATATATTTTATATATCTTTTATATTTTGGGGTTTTTATCTATTTTATATTATTTTATTAATTATTCTATATATATATTTTTATATATTTAATAAATATTTTAAAATGTTATCCTTGTTTTTATTTTTTATTATCATTGTTTTATTTATTTTTATTTTTATTTTTTTTCTTATTTTATTTTTTATTTTTAACTATTTTATTATTATTATTATTTTTTTATTATCATTATTTTTATTATTTTTATTTTCATTTTAAATTTTTTTGTTTTTTATTATCATTATAAACAATTATTTATTTTGTCCTTAAATTTTATATATATATATTATATATTATAATATATTATATATAATAAATATATAATATTATAATATACACACACACACCCCCACCCATACACCCCAAAAACACACACACACACAACACACATTCATTATTAATATATAATATATATTATATAAAATATATAATATATATATTTTATATTTTTATTCATTATTATATTAATTTATTTTATTTAAAATTTTTATATATAAAATAACTATAATATATATATTATTTTATATATATATATATAAAATATATTATATAATTTTATTATTATATATCCCACCCCACACCACACCACACACCATATCATATATATTATATATATTATAATATATATATATATAATATATAATATAAATATATATATATTATTAAATATACATGTGTGTTATTAATTAAAATTATATATACTATTATTAATATTATATATATACTATGTGTGTATAATTATATTTATTTTATTATTTTAATTTTATAATTATTATATTCTATATTTTATATATATTAATTTATATATGTATATTTAAAAATCTATATTTTATATATTATAACTTGGGGGTATAATTATTAATTAATCAAAATTTTTTAAAATATAAATTTATTACTAAATTTTTATTAATATTATATTTATCATATTATATATTTAATATTTTAAAAATATATTAATTCTATTATATATTAAAAATATAAAATTTTTCCATACAAAATCATCATATGGAAAAATATATATATTTATATATATATTATTATATTATATATATTTTAAAACAATTTCACACAACACACACACACACCACATATTATATATATATATATATATATATATATAATATATATATATATATATAATACTATATATATAAATATATAATAATATAATAATATATTATTATATAATATTATATATTATTATATATATATATATATATTATAATTTATATATAATTTTAAAAAAACCTTTTCATAGAATACATTAATATATATTTTTTTTTTTTATTTTTTTTTTAGGGTGGGTTTCTGTTTGACCCGCCGTGGTCCATCAATACTTTTTGTAGTTTTTCATGTTGTATGACTTGGAGTGGTACGTGGTGGGGGCCCCCCCAGTTTTTTCCCCGGGAGATCCCGGTGTTCCCTTTTTTAGGTAATCATTCTCCTTTTATCCGGGGTTGAACCCAAAATGCTTGGGCTGGGTTGCCCGCCCGGAGCTGGTAGGCAAACAAGGGGAATTCCTTGCCCAAGGGGGCAACCGCCGGGGGTGATTCGAACATCGACCTCAGATTGCCGTCGTGGCAGTCTTGAGTCCGACGCTCTAACCACTCGGGCCCCCGCGGCTTATTCTACATACTTATTTAAAAATACATGAACGGTAAAGATCGTTGGAAAAAATTTTAAAAAAGGGTTAGTTGGGAAATGAAGGCAAGCCCCCCAACTTCGACCCCGAGTGGGGCACCTGTCGGGTCCCATCTATGGGATAAGGGTAAGGGGGGGGAACGCCCTCTTCAAGGGAAGCATCAGTGAAAAGGGGGAAACGCCTCGACGTCACTGGTGTCAGTACGAATTCTGGTTCGAAAGCACCCCTCAGAGCCTTCAGGAGAGCCCGCCCTGCATCCGGGCGTTTGCCTTTTTTTCTCCGGTTTCTCCTCCAGAAATCCCATCGCGATTTTCCTCCAGTTTTTTAGGGAGATTCCATGCCTCGGCTATTGTCATGAGCAGTACCCGAAGGAGTAAAACTCTTGGGTGGGATGGCTCAGGACGACGGAGAAGACCTCAGGGCCATCCACTGGGGGACCACTTGGTCCCATAGCAACACTTTTTACCCTCCTTATGGGCGTTGCCGAAGTCGAAAACGTGCACCTTTCCTTGGCGTCCCACTAGACGTTGTCCTCCTTCAGGTCGTGGTGATGATTTTCTTCTAAATGGATTTCTTGTATCTTAATGCAAAGATGATGGCCATTTCCACAAGCTCTTCGTCGGTCCTCTTTTCCTGCAAATAATTTTCGAGAGTCTGATGCCCCACGAAGGATATGAAGGGCCGGGGATTTGGGCACAGTCCAAGGCTATGGGGGATCCGCCGGCGCCCCGGGGTGCCTCGATGAATTAATTCTTCAACAAATATCCACGCGGGGTCCTCGACCGGCGTTTTCATCACGGGCCTCGACCCCGTTCCATGGGCCCAGCGTGGCGATGCTGAAGCGGCCCCATATATATATATAAAAATTATATATATATATATATTATTATTATATATATATATTATATTTAAAGTACTACCATTTACATAAAATTTTATTATATATATATTATGTATATATATTTTATATATATATATATTATATATCTATATTATATCTATATATATAATATATTGGCGGGCTGTCGGATGGTACAAGTGGAAAAAAAGCGCGTAAGATCGAGTTCAGTGGCGAAGGATGGTGGAGAGGTCCACGGGTGCTCAAACATAGCATACCGTTTTGATGGGTGATTTTATAATATTTTATATATATTATATATTATATAATATATATTTTATAATATAATATATATATATATATTATATATTTTATTTTATATATATAGATATATGAAATTATGTCATACATATTTACATATTTTATATATTATATAATATATATTTATATATATATATATATATAATATATATATATATATATGTATATATTAGGTAAAATTATATCTATATATATATATTTTATGTGATATATCTATTATATTATATATACTATATATTATATTATATATATTTTACTATATATATATATATGTGTGTGTGTTGTGTGTGTGTGTGTGTGTTGTGTGTGTGCATTATATTATAAAATATTACTCTTATATATATCTATATTATAATTTTAATATGTATATATATTATTATATAATTATTATATCTATATATATATATATTTTATTTATATATATATATATATATATATATATGGTGTATGTTTATGTGTGTGTGTATGTGTGTGTGTTTTGTGTGTTTGTGCCGTGTCTATTTATGTGGTGTGTGTGTGTGTATGTGTATTATATATTATAATATATATATATATACCATACACCACCCCACACCATAATAGACACAGGCACAAACCACACACCCACACCACACACACATAAATACTATATATATATATATATATATATTATTATATATATAATAAATTTATATCTATATATATATATATCATATATATATATATATCTTTTATATTTTATATTTATATTATTATATTTAATATAATATAATAAAAAATTAAAAACACCACACACACACCACACACAACTATATATATATCTATTAATATATATATAATATAAATATATATTATTTATATATGTCTATATACTTATTATAATTATAATATTTATATATATATACTTATATATTAATATATATTCTATTATATATATATTATCATACATATATATATGATATATCTACTTTATAATATCTATTATTATTATCTATATCTATCTCATATATACCTTATATATATTATATATATATAATATATATATATATATCTTTATATATTAGGGATTATTTTAAAATATTATGTAATTATACATATATATATCTATATATATATATATATAAAATATATTTTAATATTATATATATATTTTAAATTATATATATATATATTATATATTAAAAATATCACCATCAATAACGGTATGCCCCATGTTTGAGCAGCCGTGGACCTCTCCACCATCCTTCGCCCTGAACTGGGATCTTACGCGCTTTCTTTTCCACTTGTACCATCGACAGCCCGCCAATATATATCATTATTATATTTTAATATTTTAATATATATATTATATATAATATCTATATATATAATATATATATATTATATTGAAAATGTGTGTGTACATTTATATTATTATATTATATTAATTATATCTATATTATATATTATTATTATATATATATGGCCGCTTCAGCATCGCCACGCTCGTCCACTGGAACGGGTCGAGGCCGTGATGAAACCCCGGGGCCCGAGGACTCCGCGTGGATTTTGTTGAAAAATTTAAATTCATCTGGGCCCCTCCGGGCGCCGGCGGACCCCCCATAGCCCTTGGGACTGTGCCCAAATCCCCGGCCCTCTTCATATCCTTCGTGGGGCATCAGACTCTCGAAAATTACTTGCAGGAAAAGAGGACCGACGAAGAGCTTGTGGAAGTGGCCTCGTCTTTGCATTAAGATACCAAGAAAACCATCAGAAAAATCATTCACCACGACCTGAAAGGGGGACAACGTCCTAGTGGGGCCCAAGGAAAGGTTTCACGTTATCGACTTCGGCAACGCCGATAAGGAGGGTAAAAAGTGTTGCTATCGTAAAACCAAGTTGGTCCCCCATGTGGATGGCCCCTGAGGTCTTCTCCGTCGTCCTGAGCCATCCCCCCCAAGACGTATACTCCTTCGGGTACTTGCTCATGACAATAGCCGAGGTCATGGAATCTCCATAAAATCTGGGGAGATCGCGATGGGATTTCTGGAGAGAAACCGGAGAAAAGGCAAACGCTGGATGCAGGGCTGACTCTCCTGAAGCTCTGAGGGTGCTTGCGAACCAGAATTCGTTACTGACACCAGTGACGTCGAGGCGTCCCTTTCTCACTGATGCTTCCCTTGAAGAGGGCGTTCGCGTCCCCTCTACCTTATCCCATAGATGGGACCCTGACAGGTGCTCCACTCTGGGTCGAAGTCTGGCTGAGGAGCTTGCCTTCTATTTTACCACTTAACCTTTTTAAATATGTTTTCCAACGTATCTTTACCGATTGCATGTATGTTTATATATATATGTTGTATGAATTAAGGCCGCGGTGGCCGAGTGGTTGAGCGTCGGACTCAAAGACTGCCACGACGGCAATCTGAGGTCGATGGTTCGAATCACCAGCCGGCGCGTTGTTCCCTTGGGCAAGGAACTTCACCTTGATTGCCTACCTAGCTACTGGCGGCAAGCCAGCCCAGTCAGTGCTGGTCTCAAGCCCGGATAAATAGAGAGAATGATTTACCTAAAAAGGGAAAAACCCGCATCTCCGTGGAAAAAGGAAATGGGGGACCCTACACGTATCACTCCAAGTCTCACAAAAATAAACTACAATTAAGTATCTATTGACCCCGGGCTCAACATAACCTACCGTAAAAAAAAAAAAAAAAAAAAAATATATTTTAAATGTATATCTTGTACATGTTATGTACTTATATATATATATATTAATAATTTATATATTATTAATTATTATAATATTTTATATATATATATCTATTTTTTTATTATATTTTTATAATATATATTATTAATTTTTATTTTTTATATTATTTTATTATATTTTAAATTTTTTATTATTATATTTATATTTAATAATAGTGGTGGTGTGTGTGTGTTTGGTGTATTGTATTATATTATTATATATTTTATTTATATAATTATATTATATATAATGTAGCATGTATGTATGGTATGTTTTATGTATTTGTTTTATTAATTTTATATATGTAAATGTATTATATGTATTATATATATCAATATTATATATTTTATATATAATTATTTATATTATATATCTTTTATTTTTTTAAAAAAAATTATTATTATATATTTTAATCCCCCCAATTAAATATTTATTTTTATTTTTTTTATACTTTATTTATTATTTTATATATATAAATTTTTATATATTTATATATATTATTTATATATAATTTTATTAATATCCACTATGTAATTTTTTATATATTATTTTAAAATTATATTAAAATATATATATACACACATTTTTATTATATATTAATTTATATTATATATATTATATTATTATATATTTTATATATTAAAAAAATTATTGATTTGGTGTGTGTGTGTGTTGTGTGTGTTATATATTATATATATATATATATTTTAAAATTTTTATTATTTATAATTAATTTTTTAATATTATATGTTATAGTTTTATATATTATTTAATTAATTTTTAATTTGTATTTTTATTTATATTAATTTTAAAATTTATATATTTATTTTATATATATTGATATGTGTGTGTTGGTGTGTGTGTGGTGTTGATTTTGTGTGTTTTGTGTGTTTATATTAATATTTAAATATAATTTTTTAATTTTTAATTTTTTATTATATAATTATATAATATTTGTATAAGGGCAAAAATAAAAATTTTTATGTTTGTTAATAATAAAGATAAAATTTAAAAATGAAAAAAAATAATTATATTAATAAAAAAAAATTAAAAAAG
>NW_023638741.1:0-2500 GCF_015228065.2 Penaeus monodon
TATATAATAATAATTTATATTTTTAAAATTTGATATATATATTAATATATATCTAATATAATAATAAATATAATATTTTATTTTTATATATAAAAATATATTTTTTGTGGGTTGTGGTGTGTGGTGTGGTGTGGTTGTGTGTGATTTTAATATGTAGTAATAATATTTTAATAATATATATATAAATATAATATAATTAATATATATTTTTAATAATAATATATAATTATATATAATATATATATAATATATTTTATATTATATATATATATTATAATATATTTAAAATATATGTACATATATGTATATATACACATACATATATGTATGTGTATATATATACACATATATATTTATATATATATATAGATAATAGATAGATAGATAGATAGATAGATGATATGCACACCCCCCACACACACAATGCATACTGTACATATATATGCATATATTTACATATACGGATATGTATAATATTTTTATATATATATATATATTTTATATATATATATATATATATTATATATATATATATATATATATATTTTATATATATGTAGTGCATATATATAAACATACAGATATAAGTGTAGATATATAAATACATACATACATTAAAATACAAACACACACACACATACATGCACACACACACACACACAACAACACACACACACACACACACACACACCAACACAATATATATATAAAATATATATATTATATATATATATATATATATATATATATATATATAATATATATATATGCATTTCACTACTGTGCCTGTGTGTGTGTAGTAGCCTTAGTAATAGCAGTAGTGCAAAGTTTATAATATATATTATATATATTATATATTTTATTTATATATATATATAATATATATTATATATATATATATATATTATGTATGTATCTATGTAACTAAATATATTGATATATTTAAACATATACATTTAAATACTTTACATACATACACCACACATTATACATAAATATATACATATATATACACATTCCTGCCCTCAACCACCTTGCCTGCCTAGCAAGCAAGGCAGGCTGTGGGTCCCGTTGGGAGGGCAAATGTGGGGCACAGATAGGAACGAGAGTTACTCATCCCGCAGACGTTTTTGAGGCAAAGTCCAAGGGCACCCAGAGGTGGGTTGGCCCACACCCTGCTGACCCCTTTATTTGGGGTAGCATTGGCGGGGGTGGCAAAGGTGGGGTCCACCCAGAGCAACTGCCTGAGACCCACCCTGGTTAGCTCTAGGTGCTTGGAATATCCCGGGCCTTGTGGCAGGGCAAGTGGTACCTCTGCTATGAAGGAAATTTGGGGCGGTTGGGAGTTGAGGTGGCCTAATAGCAGCACAATCAGTAGGGTGGGTACACCCCCCTATCTCCAGCCAACTTAACCCTAAGTAGTCAAGGTAACACCAGTGATGAGCACTGAGACTGAAGCATGTTTTTGGCTTCATGTTCTTATTGCTGGGGTACACCCCTACCGTGTTGCAAACTCGATGTTCTATGTCAAACTCACATCTATGGCAGACAATTCTTCCCGCGACTTTGATGAATTATCCAGCTGTGATCAAGCTGTGATCGAGATTCTGTCAGCCCAGAAGCTGATCCCGCAGCGAGAACAGTCTCCTTCTCTGGGACTTTGCCAGGCCCCAGAGATTGAGGATTTCTGACTCCTGGTATCAGTGTTCCAACTCGCATTGCTGGACATGGCATAGCGAAACAGGTATTTGGGCCAAAGAAAGGGACCCATTCTTGTTAGCACTTGATGGAGGAGCTCCAGAATTGCAGGTTTACCAGAGTGCCGAATTCTGCGGCACTGCCCATAGGTAGTAGTGGCTACCTTATGAGTCCATTTCAAACTCCTCGTCTGTCCAGCGGCCACTGTAGGGTGTTTCATTTGGACAGACTGAGGGAAGGGGTGTGTGTCCATGGGTTTGCTATGGTAGTCTCTGATCGATTCACAGAACTCGAAAACTTGATGGACTCAATTGCTCTGTGGGAGTCATTCAAGTGTGAAACATTCGAGGGAAAGGCAGAATTTCATTAGAAGCCACTGAAGCATATCCCATGGCTCAGCTGAATGACACTAAGGACTTGCATTGTTTTTTGGTGCATAGGCCAGGACACGCTGAGAAGGGACAAGGAACTGTTCATCAGGAATCTTGCTGAGGAGGTTGAAGGCCATTTTTTGGGTAAATGGCCTTCGTCCTGCCTCCCAAAGCCCTGAGAAATCTGAACTCTAACCCCTCCTCACAGAAGACTGCAGTCCACTCAATGGATGGTCAGATCGTCTTAGATCATCCCTGTAGATGACCCTCCCATCGGGACAATCCTGGGAGCCCCGTGGCTTGGGCAGCTCAACCAGAGATGTCGCGAGGTTAGAGATGGGCCGAGGACCTGCCTGAGACTCGCCATGAGGGGCCTTTGTGGCTGGAAGCAAAGAGTGGATGCGGCCATAGGCCCCCGTCGGCGTTAGCCT
>NW_023638741.1:5000-7500 GCF_015228065.2 Penaeus monodon
ATATATTATATATAAAATATATATAAAATTTATTTTTAATATTATTAATATATAAAATATAATATTAAAATTATTTTAAATAATATAGGTGGTGCTTCCGTCAGGTGATGTGAACGATGGTGTGGTACCCTAGATAGGTTAAGTGTTGATGCCTTCTCGCTTGCAGTTTCCCCACCCCGGCACCCCGTGCAAAAAAAGGGAGCAGCTTCCGCATAATCTCCCCTGCCGGGTCACACCCTCTCCACTTAAACTTCTGCATGCCCCTCGGGGCCCACCCAGGGGTACGGGGTCCCTTTGCGGCCCCGGCAAAATCTGGGGGGATCTCGGAGCAGCAGGAGGCCCCAAGGGGTGGGGTTTATGGCCCCCCGGGCTTTGGGGGACACGCTCTGGCTTCGCCCCAACCCCTGCCCCTAGCCCCAGGGGGTAAGGGGCGGCGGGGGGAGGGGGGCCTTGCCATCCTCCTCCCCCCAGAATGACCCTCTGGCAACGTCTTTTTTTAAAAAAAATGCGGGGGGGGGGGTGTAGTCCCTCCCCCCACAAGAAAGGGGGGCGGGGGGCCCCCGCGGGAGGAAAAATGTCGGGTGCAGGATTGGAACAAGTTACTCTTCCGCCTGCCCCCCGGGGGTGCCACCCCCCCATGAAGCTTTGGGGGAAACCCTGGGGAACCCCCACGGGGGAAAGGGGGGGTCCCAAGCCTGCCGACCCCCTTTATTGGGGCGTTTTGGTGGGGGCGCAGAGGGGGCGTGCCCCCCGGAGTTACCACCCAGGCTTAACCTCGGGGCTTTCCGGTAGGCGCTTGGAAATCCGGTCCTTCGGGAGGATGGCGGTTACCTCTGCTAGCGGGGAATTTTTAAACGACTGGGGGTTGAGGGGGTGCCCCTCTCAAAGGGGAGAAGACCTGTAGGGCCCCGATCATGTGGGTGGTTCCCCTATACTGGTCGGCCGCAGCATGGTCACCACCTCCGGGTGTGCCCTAGCCCCTCCGTCGACTTCACCGCGGTTCGGGTGACACCATTATGACGAAACAGGCATTGAGATGAAGCATGCTTTTTGGTTTATGTCTCTTATTTTCTGTATAAAGCTCTAAACCGATGTACTAAAACCCATGTGAAAGAGGGGTTTTAGCCCAAATCGCTCTGTGGCGACATTTCCCCCCGGGGAACTTCGCATTTTTTCTGGGGGACTTTTTAAAGCGGATCCGGCTGGACCGAGCGGCTAAGATGTCTGCGGCCCCCTGGGTCGGGACGATCCCAGCAGCGAGAAAGCCTCCTTCTCCGGACTTTTAGGGCCCAGAAAATGAGGATCTTGGTTTCCCGGTACCAGCGCTCCAAACTCGCCCGCTGGATTGGAAGGGGATAGGGTACGTGGCCAAGGGAAACGACCCCCTTTTTGTCGCACGCGATGGAGGATCCCCCAAAAATGCAGGGGTTTACCGGAGTGTGAGTTCTGGGCCCGACCATAGGCTGCTTGGGCTACCCTGCGGGTCCCCTTCAAAACTCCCCGTCCCTCCAGGCCACCCAAAAAGGGGTTTCACTTGGCAGACTAGGGAGGAGGAGTGTGCCCGTGGGGTTTGCCACGGCAGTCTCTGACCCATTTTCAGAAACAGCAAAATGACGGATCCAGTTGCTCTGTGGAGTCCTTCAAACCGTAAACCGAGCAGCTCAGGAGTCCTTGGCTTTCGCCCAAAGGGCAAAGGGAGAAATCCATCTCCCCGGAGACTTTGAGGCCCTGAAGCGTGTCGCAAGGCTCGGGTAATGGGAATCAAATCTTTCGTCGTTCCATGGTGCGTAGGGGTCGGACACTGTGAGAAGGGAAAAGGAACTTTTATCAGGAATCTTGCTGAGGAGGTCGAAGGGCCTTTCTTTGGGAAAAGACCTTCCCCTCCTACCAAGCCCCCGAGAAAACGAAACCCCAAGCCTCCTCCAGATACTGCAGTCCATCAGCGGATGGACGGGTCACTCAGATCATGTTGGGTTGTGAACGTTGGGTGAGATTTTGAAAAGTTTTACCCCGGTGATCCCCAAAGTTAGCTTGGTGAAAGGAGGCTAGTGCCTGGCCGGGCCCACCCATCAGCGAGGGAAACCCCCTACCCTAACAGAGGTTAGGCTGGCGATTTCCAACTGAAGAGTGGGAAAACGCAGGCATATATGGGTATCCCTGCTGAACTGCAAAAGGGGGGGGGTGAACCTATGGCTCGGGGCCTGCATACGTCCCGACGCCATTTGGCATCGTACCATTTCCCCCCCACCTCTGAGGGGGGTGGTCACCCCCTCTGGAAGTGGAAAGGGATCGATGGGGTGTAGAACTACCGTGGGATTCACTGCTCAGCATACCAGGCAAGGTTTTGCTCACATTTTTCTGAAACGGTCCGCAACCACCTAATAGGGGACCAGAACCGGGGCAGTCTGGATTACTCCTGGCAAGTCCACAATAGACCGTATACTAGCGCTTCGGAAATTTTGGGGAAAGCCGTCGTGAGTTTTTGCGCCTACATCGACCT
>NW_023638742.1:0-12712 GCF_015228065.2 Penaeus monodon
TTTTTTTTTTTTTGGTTTTTTTTAAGATTTTATATTTGTAAAATTTATATGCCCCAAAGAAAATTTGGGCTATCACCTACCTTCCTACCTACCTTCTATTACTTACCTACGTATCTACCTCCCAGTTATTATCGCCTTTTTCCCGGGCCCCTCTATCTATTTGTGTATCTCCCCTGCCTATACTTGGTTGGGTTTAAGCCGTTGATTTCTTTGCGTTTTTTTATATTCTTTGGATGGGTTTTTAATAGGTTAAATTTGGTTTGGGTAACTTTTCAAACAAAAAAATAAAAATAAAAACTTTTATATAAAAATTATTATATCATTTCAAATTTAGTATTGTAATTACTGAAATTTTATATATATTTTTATAATATATAATATAATATATAAAATATATATTAATAATATATAGTTGTGGAGTATGGAGTAAAGAAGAAAATGATGTTATAAATTTTTGGGTGGTCCTTTTTTTTGTTTCTCTGAAAGAAAGTTGCATATGTGTGGGTGAGGTGTTGTGTGGGTAATAAAAATAATATATTAATTAAAAATATATATAATATATATATATATTTTAAATATATGGGTGTGTGTGTGTGTGGGTGTGGTGGTTTTTGGTTGTGTGGGTTTTTTGGTTGTGTGGGTGTTGTTAAATAAAATTAATATATAGTGTGTGTGTGTGTGTGTACAATGAGCGTGGTGGTAAAAAAAGGGTTTTGTGGTGTTAAATTGTGTAGGTGTGTGTGTGTATTCAACACCCCACATACAAACACACACACACATACACACAAGCACAACACCACACGCACCAAAACACCACACACAAAAACTCACACACACACAAACACACCAAACAAAATTTAATATAAAAATTTTATATATATTTTAAATATACATATATTTATACATATATAAATATATAATTATTTTATTATTATTTATATATATTATATACATGAAAACATTAATATATATATAAAAATTATTATATATATATAATATTTAATATATAATTATATATTTTAAATGTAGATATATTTGCGAATAAATATAAAATTTTTAATTATATATATATAATTATATATATATATTATATATTATATAGTAGGGTAGAGTTTACTCTAATATCCAAAACCCAAAAAAAATAAAAGGTTGGTGTCAAAAACAGCAGCGTAGAGGGGGAAGGCATTTCGAGATATAAAAATAAAATTTCGTGGAACAAGAAAAAAAATAAGAGAAATATATCAAATATTGTTTTAAAAATTTTTTTTTATTATTAATTTTTTTTTTTGTTTTTTATATATATATATATATTTTTTTTTTTCTATAATTTAATACTGAGGGTTACTGGTATATCAAGAAATCATGGGAGGTTTACTTGCTTTTTTTCCTTTAAAACTCCCTGTAGTGATGCAATAGCACGCTCCCAGGTTTTTGGGCAACATACACATTCCCAGGGAAAACGTTAGGGGGTAAATTGGGTTGCGTGAACGGGCTGAGGGGGTAAACATAAAATGTTGCAAAGTAGCCACTCCCTTTAATTTAATTGCAAATTAAGAGTTGTAAATTGGCTTTTTCCTCGTCTTCCACTGCCAAAAGAACCTTTTTAAGGAGATTTAAGCGGTGTCGCGAGGCCCTGTAATTTGAAAAAACGGCCCTTTAAAAACCCTGAAAGGCATAAAAATGATCTCATTCCTTTGGGTTTTTAGGTGTTGGAAAATCGGCAATGGGTTTAACTTTTTAAGCATTAGGGGCAATACCCTAGAGGACAAAGATGGCCCAAGAATTCTAACCTAATCTAACATTAAGGATATATAATATATAATAATAATATATAATAATAATATAATAATAAAGTACATGAAATAAAAATATATATATATATATTATATATATATATAATATGTGGCAAAATATTATTATTATTATAATTAATTATATAAAATTTTATATACAGTTTACACACACCCAAAAACACCAAAACCCCAACACAACCCCAACACCACACACACCACACCCCATTATATATAAAAAAATATAATTATATATAAATATATATTAACAAAATAAATAAATATAAAACATATATAAAAATATTATATATATATATATATATAAAAATTTTATATATAAATTTTTTATTTTTTTGTTTTCAAAATACTATATGTTAATCATGTGTGTGTTTGTTTGTGTTTTAATTTGTAAATAACTATATTAGTATAAAAATTTATTATAAATAATATACAAATAAAAAAAATACCACACACACACCAAAACCCCCCACACACACACACCCACACCACCCCCCACAACACATATATAATATAAATTTATTAATTAAATTATAATATAATTATAAATATAATTATAATACAAAATTAAAAAAATACATAACACCACGTACAAATAATATATTATAATAATAATATTAAAAAATATAATAATTAATTATTGTATATATATTTATAATAATAATTAATATAATATATATAATATATAAAATAATTACAAAAGGATGTATTAGTATTATAATTTAAACATATATACTTACTACTTACATACCCTCCACTCACCTCACACTCAACTCCCCCACACTACAACCACACACCACACCACACACACACACATACAAAATGAAACAAACAGACACACACACACACACACATACCCCAAACACACACAAAAACCCCCACACACACACACACACACACCCAACCACAACACACACCCCCGCCCCCTTTTCGTCTTCTTGTTTGTCTTTGTCTCATTCTTCCCTTATTGCTTCGTCTTATTTGGTCGCTTCTTCCCTTCTTCTGTTTCCTTCCGAGTCTCCCGGCTGCGCCCTCGAGCAGCGTCCGTCGTTCCAGCCAATGGGAGAAGATGTCCCGCTGAATTGATCCCATGGCGGGCCTTCCTTCTCGTCCGAGCCCACACTTCCCCCTCCTCTTTGGGATGGCATTGGTCGAGCCTCTATGTGAGGCGAAGCTTAGTGCCAGTTTGGAGGTGTGGCTGGGGAAGAGAGTCGCCGAATGGGGCAGAGCATCGATGGCTGGGGGGTGTACCCAGCATGAGGAGGTGGGCGGGGCCAGAGAATACCAGAGGCACACCACATGTTTATGAAAAATCTATACATGTATGTACATATACATACTATATTAGGTATGTATATGACAATATATATATATATATATATATATGTAATATATACATACATGAAATAAATGCATTCATACATACACTCACATATTTTATATAGATAGATAAGATTCGGTAGATAAATAGATAGGTAGAATATGTATTCATACATTATGTATTTGTGTATATATCTAATAATATAAATATATTATATATATATAAAATCCATTTATTTATTTATTTCTTTATATGTGCATGTGTTTCTGTTTGTATAAGTATGTATATTTTGTATATTTATATGTCCAATTTAGATAATTGGCTATCTACTACCTTCCTACCTACACTTCTATCTACTTACCTACGTATCTACCTACCTAGTTTCTAGTCCAGAAGCCTTCTTACACCGGCCCATCTATCTATTTGTGTATCTCCTGCCTAGTATCTTGGTTAGGTAAGTCACGTTTATATTTTCATTGCGTTTGTTATATTACGTTAGGATGGTTTAATAGGTTAAATTTGGTTTAGGTTACGTTTTCGGTAACAATAATATAACAATAATAACATTTTATAATAATTATTTAATATCATTATCTTAATTAGTCTTGTAATTACTGTAATTATTACTGTTATAACCATTATTTTTGCAATTATACTACCAGTACAAATAATAATAATAATGATAATAACACCAATAATATGTTAATAACAATATTATAACGACTAGCATTATTATTATTATACTTTATTATTATTATTATTATTGTATTATTAGATTATGATATATTTTTGCTATATATGGACACAATTGCCTGTTATTATCATCATTATTATCATATTAGCATCATATTTATCGTTTATCACATCATCATTATCACATATATCATCATATCATCATGTTCATCATCACTATCATCATTTATTTCAATTATTATCATCATTATTTATTGCGATTATTATCATTATTATTGCAATTATTGCAGTATAATATATCAGTTTTTACGTCTATCTAATAACAACTACAATAATAAATTTTAATAACAATAATAATAACATAATAACGTTTCCTATATCATTATTTATATCATTATTTCAATTATATCGTTAGTTACTGTATTATTTACTGTTATAATAATTAATTTTTTTCAATTATACTACCAGTAAAATAATAAATATGATAATAATAACAATAATCATATTAATAACAATTTATAACAATTAGTATTATTATAATTATATTATTATTTTATTATTGTTATTATTACAGTTATATATATTTTTTGGCAATCAATACTAATAATTAAAGTAATAATAATAATGAATGATAATAATCATAATAATTATAAATAATAATATAATAATAATAATAATTATAATAATATAATTAATACTTGATAAATAATGGATTATATAATGATAATAGTAATCAATATTAATATCCATCAAATGTTATCCAAATTCTCTTCATTCCCCCCACCCTCACTTTTAAATCATCATTATTGTCATAGATTAATAGAATTCCGGTAATTATTATCATTATTACCCTAGATAAAAATTGCCAGAATGAATGGAAAAACCGTCATTTTAGAGTCTACTCTCAAAAAGGCTAATATTCGCAAGATTTTGCCGCTTTTTGCGACTTTTGGGATTTTTTTTTCTTTTTACTTTTGTTATTCTATATGGACACAATTCCTGTTATTATCATCATTATTAATCATGATTAGCAATCATTGGTTATCGTTATCATCATCATTATAATCATATCATCATTAGCATCATCATTATCATCATTATTGGCAATTAATTATCATCTTATTAGCAATTTCTTATCATTATTTTGAATTATTGCAGTTATAAGATATAATTTTACATCTATAACTAATAACAACTACAATAATAAGAGTCATAACAATAATAATAACATAATAACGTTTCTATAATAATGTATTTATATCATTATCTTCAATAATCTCGTTTATTACGTAATTATGTACTGTTATAATAATTATTTTTACAATTATACTACCAGTAAAAATAATAATAATGATAATAATAAATAATAATATTAATAACAATTATTATAACAATACGTATTATTATAATTATACTTATTTATTATTTATTCATTGTTATTATAAACAGTTATAATATATTTTTTGGCAATAATACTATAATTAAAGTAATCATAATATATTGATAATCATAATAATAATATAATAATAGATAATAATAATCATAATAATGAATAAGAATAATAATAATAAATAATAATAATATACTAATAATGATAAAATGAATGAGAATAATGATAATAGTAATAATATTAATAACATCAAATGTTAATACCAAATTCTCTTTATTCTCACTTTTATCATCATTTATTGCATGATTAAAGAATTCGGGTAATTATTTTCCATTAATTACCCTAATAATTGCCCAGATCATCAAATGAATGGAAAAACGTCATTTTGGAGTCTACTCTCAAAAGGCTATATTTCGCTAGATTTTGCCACTTTTGTTTTCGACTTTTGGGGGTTTTTTTTTTCTTTTACCTTTTTTTTTTTATATATGGACACAATTCCTGTTATTATCCTCATTATTATCCATGCATTATCATCATTATTATCGTTATCATCATCATTATCATCATTAATCATCATTTATCATAATCATTATCATCAATTATTTGCAATTATATCATCATTATTGCAATCTTATCATTATTATTGCAATTATTGCGTTGTATATATAATTTTACATCTATACTAATAACAACTACAATACTACTGTAATAACAATAATAATAAACAATAATAACGTTTTCTTAATCATCAGTTATATCATTATTTTCAATTAATATCGTTATAACTTATTATTACTGTTGATAATGATATTTTTAACAATTATCTTACCAGTAACAATAAGACTAATGTTAATAAACAATAATAATATAATAACAATATTATAACAATTTGTATTATTATAATGATACGTTATTATTATGATTATTGTTATTATACAGTTCAATATATTTTTTGCATAATACTAATAATTAAAGTAATAATAATAATGATAATAATAAAATATATAATATAATAATAAGAATAATAATATAATAATATAAATAATCATAATAGTAATTAATATAATAATAATATGAATAATAATGATGATAATAATGATAATAAGTAATAATAGTAATATCATCAAATGTTATCCAAATTCTCTTTATTCTCACTTTTATCTCATAATTGTCATGATTAATAGAATTCTGGTGTATTATTATCATTTAGTACCCTAATAATTGCCAGAATCATCAAATGAATGGAAAAAACGTCCCATTTTTGGAGTCTACTCTCAAATGCTATATTTCGCTAGATTTTTGCGCTTTTTTTCGACTTTTGGATTTTTTTCTTTTAACTTTTTTTTATTATATATGGGACACAATTCCTGTTCTTATCCTCATTATTAATCATGATTATCATCTTTATTATCGTTATCCATCATCATTATCATCATTATCATCATTATCATCATTATCATCATCATTATCATCATTTATGGCAATTATTATCATCATTATTCCAATCATTATCATTATTATTGCAATTATTGCAGTTAGAATAATATAATTTTACATCTATATAATCAACTACATAATAATAGTAATAAACAATAATAATAACAATAATAAACGTTTTATAATCATTATTTATATCATTATTTGCAAATTAATATCGTTTATCACTGTAATATTACCGTTTATAATAATTATTTTTTACAATTATACTACCAGTAAAAATAAAAATAATGATAATAATAACACGAATAAATTATTAATAACAATTATAACATTAGTATTATTATAATTACCTTATATATTATTATTATTGTTATTATTACAGTTAATAATATATTTTTTGGGCAATAATACTAATATTAAAATTATAATAATAATGATGATTGATAAATATAATAATAATAATATCTAATAATATATATAATAATAAGAATAATACTAATAATAATAATAATAATAATAATAATAATAATAATTATAATAATTATGATAATAAGATAATAGTAATATATTAAATACTTCCCGCCCATCAAATGTATCCAAATTCTCTTATTCTCACTTTTATTCATCATTATTGTCATGATTAATAGAATTCTGGTATTATTTATCATTATTACCCTAATAACTGCAGAATCATCAAATGAATGGAAAAAACGTCCTTTTGGAGTCTACTCTCCCAGAAGGCTATACTTCCGCTAGATTTTGCCGCTTTTTTCGACTTTTGGGATTTTTTTTTTCTTTTACCTTTTTTATTTAATGACACAATTCCCTGTTATTATCATCATAATATCATGATTATCATATTATTATCGTTATCATCATCATTATCATCATTATCATCATTATCATAATCATTATCATCATTCTTGGCAATTATTATCATCATTATTCAATTATTATATCATTATTATTGCAATTATTGCAGTTATAATATATATTTTACATCTATTACTAATAACAACTCACATAATAATAGTAATAACAATAATAATACAATAATAACTTTCTATATCATTATTTTATCATTATGTCAATTAATATCGTTTTTATCAACTGTAATTATAACGTTTATAATAATTTTTTTTACAATTATACTACCATAAAATAAAAATAATGATAATAATACAATAAAATATTAAAATAACAATATTATAACAATTAGTATTATTATAATTAGTACTTATTTTATTGTTTATTATTATCAGTTATAATATATTTTTTTGCATAATCTAATAATTAAGTAATAATAATAATGATGATGATAATAATAATAAATAATAATAATAAAATAATGATACTAAGAATGAATCTAATATATAATAATAATAATAATAATAATAATAATAATACTAAATAAATAATAATAATGATAATATGATGATATAATGATAATAGTAATTAATATTAATATCATCAATGTGCTCCAAAAAAAACTACTTTTTAATTCTCACTTTTATCATCATTATTGTCATGATTAATAGAATTCTGTAATATTTCATTATTAACCCAATAATTGCCAGAATCATCAAATGAATGGAGAAAAACGCGTCATTTGGAGTCTACTCTTCAGAAGTGCTATATTTTCGCTAGATTTTGCCGCTTTTTTCGACTTTTGGGATTTTTTTTTCTTTACCTATTTTATTATATATTGACACAGTCCTGTTATATCATCATTTCCATCATGATTATCATAATTATTATCGGATTATCGTCATCAGTATCATCATTATCATCATTATCAAATCTTGTCCTCATTATTGCCATTATTATCATCATATATTGGCAATTATTATCATTATTTTTGCAATTATTGCAGTTATAATTATACTTTTACATCTATACTAATAACAACTACAATATAATAGTAATAACAATAATTAAATATCAATAATAACGTTTTCCTATAATGCATTATTTATATCATTATTTCATTAATATCCGTTATTACTGTACTTATTACTGTGTATAATAAATTTTTTTACAATTATATTACCAGTAAAAATAATAATTACTGATAATAATAACAATTAATAATATTATAACAATATTATAACAATTAGTTTATTATATTATCTTTATTATATTATTATTGCTATTATTACAGTTTTATAATATATTTTTTTTGCATAATGCTAATAATTAAAGTAATAAAATATGCATAATACTAATAATAATAATATTAATAATAATAATAATAATATACTAAGACATAATAGAATAATAATAAAAGACTATTAATATAATAATAGATTATAATAAATGATGATAATAATGATAATAGTAATAATATTAATAATCAACAAATGTTATCCCAATTCTCTTTATTCTCACTTTTATCATCATTATTGTGGCCATGATTAACAGAATTCTGGTAATTATACATTATTACCCTAATATTGCCAGAGTCATCAAATGAATTGGAAAAAACGTGTCATTTTGGAGTCTACTCTCAAAAGGCTATATTTCGCTAGATTTTGCCTGCTTTTTCGCCTTTTGGGGATGTTTTTCTTTTACCTTTTTTTTATTCTATATGGACCCTTCCTGTTATTATCTCATTATTATCGTGATTATAATCTTATTAGCGTTATCATCATCATACTCAATATCATCATTATCATCATACATTTATCATCATTATTGCAAATTATTATCATCACTATTGCATTATTATCAGTCTTACTGCAATTATTGTCAGTTTATAATATATAATTTTACATCGATACATAATAACAACTACAATAATAATAGTAATAACATTGTAATAACAATAATAACTTTTCTATAATCATTAGTGATATTATTATTTCAATTAATATCGTATTACTGTTATTATTTTCTGTTATAATAATTATTTTTTACAATTATACTACCAGTAAAAATAATAATAATGATAATAATAACAATATAAATAACAATATTATTTTTAAAAATTAGTATTATTATAATTATACTTATTATATAATTATTGTTTTATTAACAGTTATTATATGTTTTTTGGCAATAATACTATAATTAAAGTATATAATAATGATAATAATACTAATATACTGATACTAATACTAATCTAAGTCATAATAATAAGAATAATAATAATAATATTAATAAGAATAATTTTAATAATAATAATAATAATGATAATTAATGATGATAATAATGATAATAGTAATAATTTCATAAGCATCAAATGGTTATCCAAATTCTCTTGTATTCTCACTTTTTATTCACGTTATTATCATTATTACCTAAGAATTGCCAGAATCCAATCAAATGATGGAAAAAACGTCATTTTGGAGTCTACTCTCAAAAGGCTATATTTCGCTAGATTTTTGCCGCTTTTTCGACTTTTGCGATTTTTTTTCTTTTACCTTTTTTTTTATTATTATATATGGACGACAATTCCTGTTGTATCATCATTATTTAATGATTATCATCATTATTATCGTTTATCATCATCATTATCATCATTATCATCAATTATCATCATCATTATCATCCATATTGCAATTATATCCTCATTATTGCAATTTATGATCATTATTATGCATTTATTGCAGTTGTAATATTAATTTTACATCTATATAACTAATAACAACTACAATAATAATAGTAATACAATATAATAACAATATTAACGTTTCTTAAATCATTATTTATATCATTTATTTCAATAATATTCGTTATTACTGTAATTTATTACTGTTATAATAATTATTTTTACCATTATACTACCAGTAAAAATAATAATAAATGTTAATAATAACAATAATAATTTAATAACATAGTAATAAGCATTCGTATTATTATAATATACTTTTATTATTATTATTGTTATTATTACTTTATAATATATTTTTTTGGCAATAAGCTAATAATTAAAGTGATAATATAATGATACTAGCTAATAATAATAATAAATATAATAATAATAATAATTAATAATAGATATAATATAATAATAATAATAATAATAATGATAATAATTGATTATAATACATGATAATAGTAATAATAGTAATAATCATCAAATGTTATCCAAATCTCTTTGTTCTCACTTTTTATCATCATTTTGGAGTCTACCTCAAAAGGCTATATTTCGCTAGAATTTTGCCGCTTTTTTTCGACTTTGGGATTTTGTTTTTTGTCAGTTTACCTTTTTTTATATATGGACACAGATTCCTTTATTAATCATCCTTATTATCATGATGTATCATCATTATATCGTTATCATCACCATTATCATCATTATCATCATTGATCATCATCATATCATCAGTATTGCAATTAATTATCAATCATTATTGAAATTATTATAATTATTATTGCAAATTATGTGCGTTATAATCTTAGCAATTTTACATCTATACTAATAAACAACTACAATACTAATAGTAATAACAATAATAATAACAATCTAACGTTTCTATAATCATTAATTTATATAATTAAATCAACTAATTATCGTTATTTACTGGTAATTATTACTGTTATAGATAATTAATTTTTTACAATTTATACTACCATAAATAATAATAATGATAATTAAAGACAATAATATATATATATATTAGATATATATATATATTATATATCTATATATATGTTATATATATAATATATATATATATATTTGTGTATATATTATGTTATATATATATATATATCTATATATATATATATATATTATATATATATAATATATATATTATTATAATATATATATATATATATATATATATATATAATATATATTATATTATATATATAATGTATATATAATTTAATATATATATATATATATATATATATATATATATATATATATAATATATATATATATATAATATATTATATTATTATATAAAATGTATATATATATTATATAATATATATATATATATAAATTATTATATATATAATATATATATTATAATTTTATATATACGTATATGTTAATATAAAAAAAATTTTATATATTAAAACTATAAATAGGGTTTTAAAAATGTTATATATAAATATATATATTTTAAAATATATAAATATATATATATATACAAATTTTAAAATTATATAATATATAATATATATTTATATATTTTTATATAAAGGGTGTGTGTATATAAATTTTATATTATATATATAATATATATATATATTTTAAATTATAAATATATATATATATATATTATATATATTATATATATATATTTTTATATTAATATATTATATATATATAATTTTAAAGTTTGTGTGTGTGTGTGTGTGTATCTATTCATATATGTGTGTGTGTGGGCTTTAGTGAGTGTGTGTTTGAGGTGGTGTGTGTGTGTGTTGTGTGGTGTGTGTGTGTGTTGTGTGTGTGGTGGTGTGGTGGTGTGTGTGGTGTGTGTGGTGGTGTTTGGTTGTATGTGTGGTTTTGTGTGGTCTGTTTGTTTTTGTGTTTTAGTGGGGGGGTGTGTGTGTGGGGGGTGAGTGTGATTGAGTGTGAGTGGAGTGGAGTGTGAGTGCGGGGTGAAATTAAATTTTAAAATTTATACATATATACTCATAATACCTAAAAATACCTTTTGTATATTATATATATATATATTATATATTATATATATATATTTTAGAGTGTGTGTGTATGTATTATTTTTATTTTGTAATATATTTAAAAATATATATATATATATATATATAATAATATTATAAAATAATATATTATTATGTTTTGGGGGGTTTGGTGTGTGTGTGTGTGGTGTGTGTTTGTATTTATATATTTTTAAATTTTTATATATTAAAATTAAAAATATAATATATATATATTATATATTATATATATATATAATATATTATATATTAGAATATGATATATAATATATAATATATAATAAAATATAATAATTTTAGGATATATATATAATTAAACACAAAAAACACACACATGTAGATATACAATATGTATATAGAAACAAAAAAAAAAAAAATTTATATAATATAATTATATTTTTATATATATATATA